>NW_006912099.1:0-148750 GCF_000523435.1 Bipolaris zeicola 26-R-13
CCGCAATGTCCATTACCTTTTGACGTGGACGTCCATAGGCCTTCAGCCATCTCGTCATTTGTCAAGGGGAGAATCCTTCTTGTTACTTGTAACAAGGTGCGCAGGTTTGGTGAGGTGCGCGACTCGCTTGCCTGCGCGACTCGCTTATCCACTACGTTATGACGAGAGAAAGGAGTCAACATGCGTAGTACCTAATTTAAAGAACCAGGATACCATGGTATCTATACCATACTTTGGACATCTCCCTCTCCCTAGCCGTATACACGATAAAAAACACCGCAGGTATCATGGATCGCGGCTCCGAGTCGCTTCAGGTTTATTAGTCGGGATGAATTACCAAAGTAGATTTCGATTGGTGGGAAGGAATTCCGAGCAGTGTAGTTGTAGGGGTGAACTTCATGTGTCTGGGCCGCTAGTCAAGGGGATAGATAACTAGTGGGATCACAATCCCTATAGCTACGATGCTACTATACCGTTTACAGTGTAGTGTCGAGTGAAATTACTATAAGAAAAGATAGCCTCGTATTTCCCTCGTCCGAACCAGGGATGGGGTCACTCAACGAAGAGCGTAATCGTCGTTATTAGTCTCTCCACCTAAAAGGCTTTTAGGCTACGGGCGCATTATGGTGATTGGAAGAGATAGTGCACGGATTCGACATTTGGCATCGTTAGTACTCGAGGATTAGGAATTTTTTGGTTTGGGGTAATATTGTAAGTAGGTTGCGTAGTGTGTTTACGGCTGTAATACGGAGGGAGGTTAGAAGATACGGGGGGCAAAGACAATCACAAACGATTCAGGGGTAGTATAGCGTGGTCGAGTATTCGCATAACGTGACCTAGTCGAGCATTTGGAATGCAAAAAACAAGACTAGTATGAAAGCAACAGCTACTACATCCAAACAACTTCATCTCCTCTCTCCTACTCAATAGGCTCCAGCGCCCCCTTGCCACTAACCTTCACCGGCCTTGGCTCCCTCACCAAGCTCTTCTGCTCCAAACTCGCCGCGTCGACCCAGTTTCCATGCACCTGCGCCTTAACATGAATCGGCAACTGGACAATCGCAACCGGCTTCTCAAACTCCCTCGTATCTAGCACGACAATATCATTCTTGTTCGTCTCTCTCCTCTCCACCATCGCTACAACCCATCCATCGCCTTCAGGAGCATCGTCGGAGCGGGGGATGAAGGCTGGTTCTTGGACTAGGGAGCCGTCACCCGCGTAGAAGAAGCGCATACTGCCTGTTTGGGTGTCTTTCATAGCCAGGGCGTTGAGGCCATGGAATATGTTTTTGCCACCGTCAGAGCGCGAAGGCATAAAGGCGTCGAGGAAGATGTAGCGGTAGGGTTTGGTGTTGAAGCGCTCGTCGATGCGGGGGAACTCGCAGGGGACATCGACGATGATTTCGGGATCGGGAAGGCGAGTGTCGGTTGGCTTGGTGAGGTCGAGTTCCCAACGTACGAAATCGGCTTTTGCGTCGGGTGCGGGCATTCTGCCGTCGTCGGGAGGGAAGAAGGGAAATGCGTTGTCGTGGACGCGAGAGGTTTCGATGTAGAGTTTATGGTTTTCGTCTTCCCATGCGCCTGCGGTGTGCACGAGCATACAGTTTTCCCATGGGTACACCCTCCACTCGCCTTCCTTCCAGCCAGGCGGAAGTTTGGTGGTCTTTCTCCGTGGTATGACTACGAAAGTTGCGGGGCGGTCGTAGTTCCATGCCCAGTGCTGACCTCCGCGTTTCATTCGTTCGACGTCGGCTTCAAAGGGCCATAGCACAAGAATCAACCAGTTTGGGGTGATTGCACAATCATGGATTGCAGCAACCCAAGGACCTTGGATCCATTGCTCATCCTTCTTCTTTCCCTCCTTATCCAGCGTGTACACGACAATGTCTTTTGTCGCAAGACCCTTTGCTTCGTAACCAAAGACGACCAGCTCATCCGTGTATGGGTCCACCTTGGGGTGTGCGGTAAATGTTTTGGACTTGACTTGGCCAAAGGGATCATATACTCCAGTCTCGAGTGTATTAGGGTCCACTGAGTAAGGTAGGCCTCCTTCCTTGAGTGCCAGCAGATGACCTGCCCAAAGAACAAGGTTTGTGTTTGCGGTTGAGTCGACTGCGGCCCGCACACATGGGTGATGGGTATAAGGGTTGCGGTAAAGCCCAAACATGGCCCTGTTGGCCCGGCGTTCAATCAAATAGCGCTCCGTCTCAACATACTTCAACTTCATATCCACTCTTCCATCATGGAATCTAAAGGCAGAAATATGACCGTCTCCATCAAGGGGAACATTGTTGGGGTGGGGCGGGACAAATGGGTCCGTCATGACGCGGTAAAAGGTGCCATTTAACTCTTTTGGAATCTCGCCCAAGACGACCAGATCGCCTACTTCACCCTCTAGACGGCAAGGTGCACCTCCTCCTGCGAGATCGAGAGCGACGGGCCATCTTGAGGTGAGTCCGTGATAGATGTCGTTGGTCTTTCGCTGGGGCGTTTCTTTCAATTCGACGTTAGGGAGTGTTGGTGGAACAACAGGTTGCTGAACATCCACGGTGGCCATTCTGCTAATGAAGTGACTTCTGGAGTTTGCATCTTAATCGCTTGCTTGCACATGCTTTTTAAAGATTTCTCAAGCATTTCACGAGAAGTCCTTGTGGAAGCTGTGGGACACTTGCCGATGTGGTGGAGAGGAATACAGACGCCCCACCCCCGCATTATTAAGTCTTTGAGTTTCGGGTAGGCCCGACTGTAAGAAGATAGTCATTGCGCAGAACCCGGCCTGTTGGGTCTTGATGAGGGGCTATACGAACCTAGAAGCGTAGGAGACTTCATTTTAGATGGCTACTAACCTGTTGCGGTCAAGATATGTATGGGAAAGGAGAAGTCGGACGAATCAAGGAGGAGATTGAACGTGGGCCGCAAGACTTGAATAGTCGCGGGCGAAAGGAGCTAATATGATATACACAGCAACATCTCAGCCACAAAAAAACACCCCACACGACGAGGATCCTGGTATCAGGCAAGACGAGAGAATGAGCCTCGTCTCTGGAATCGATTCCGGAGATTGAGGAGTTCTCCCAATCAGTCAACCCAAGCAAATTGGAATGTCTGCACCACCTTGTTCATTCACGTGATCGGATATTACCAACACACGACGTCATGAGTCGGCAGCTCACCTAGCCAACACCGACCAGATCTCTCAAATCAATACATCTCACCCAGTTGCCTTCAGACATGTGCCCAGGATTACTGAAAGATAGAATCGGATTAAACCTTCTATTGTCTAGAGTCTATTCATTTGCCTCGTTTCATTTCGCGAACCAAGCTGCACAACCTTAAGCCTTAGTCTTGGACCATACCAATCCTCCAGCGTGGACACCAGTTCCTGGCTCAACGGTCTTGCAAGTAGTAAAGCTTTGCCACAAGTCGCCGAAGAAGTTGGTCTTCTGCTGGATGTAGCGTTCACCAAGAAGAGGGGCAATGGCCCAGGTAGCCTCCTCAGCGTGGTAGAAGGGAATGCGTCTAATATACGTTAGTTGGTTTCAGTGCAAAGAGTTGGAATGACCAAGACGTGGTGGCTTAGTACAGGGTAAACTCACGGGAACATGTGGTGGACAACGTGGTACTCAATGATGCCGTGGAAGATGTGGCGGCCAATGAAGCCAAAATCGCGGTCGACAGTTGAGGCGGCACCCTTGATGAAAGTCCAGTTGTCAGCCTCGTAGTGAGGAGCCTCGGGGTGAGTGTGGTGAAGGTAGGTAATGGCAACTATAGAGAGTTAGTTTTCAGTATCTCGGGGCTCGGGAAACGATATGCTTACCAATCCAGTGGTTCATCCAGAGGTAAGGAAGACCATATGCGAGAAGAACGGTCGAGGTTCCAACGCTGCGGGACCAGACATAGAGAGCAGTCATGGTGAGGATGAGACCGACATTGCTCAGAGCAACAAAAGGAGCCTCGGACGGGGTGAATACGTGGGCAGTAGGATCCAAATGACTTTGCTTGTAGCGAGACGAAGTGTAGCGGTCTCCCTTGGTCAAGCTCTTCTTTCCAGCACCGGCATTCATCAGAATGTAAGCTGGCCAGCCAAGAACCTGGTGGAAGATGAGAGAAGCAACGGTGATGATGGGCGTGTCGGCGGCTGAGTGGTCCATGATCTTCTCGAGGATGGTTGGCTTGGTTTTCTTGGCCTCGACGTCGGACTTGCGGTGGGGCACGAAAACGGTGTCCTTGTCCATGTGGTTGTGGTATCGGTGGTGGCGGGCGTGGCTGAATTTCCAGCTGAAGAATGGGACCATCAACATGCAGTGAAGGAACCAGCCGGTGATGGCGTTGACGGTGAGGTTCTCGGAGAAAGAATCATGGCCGCAGTCGTGGGCAAGAATCCAGAGACCAGTGAAGAAGCATCCCTGGACGAAGCTGTAGAGGGCCCACAGGGGGACGGTGACGAACCAGGGGGCGTCTAGGCGAGACAGGGGCACAGCGGCATAGAAAAGGGAGAAGACGACGATGAGATCACGGACGACGTAGGAGAAGGAGCGAAGCATGGAACGCTCGAAGCATTTTGCGGGAATGGCATCCTTGAGGGTCTTGACGTCGGGAATGGGCCTCACATCGGCAACAGCCGTGAGCCTGGTCTTGAGAGGAGTCTCGTGGGTGCGGGACGTGGTCGTAATCATGGTTGGAAAGAAAGGGGATGGAAGGGACACTCGTTCAGACACGGGGAGGGGACGGTAGTCAGCCTTTTGTACCGATAGCGGCTGAGTTGAGCACGAAAACTCTGCCCCTTGATACAGCCTAAGCTCAACGGACCCGACATACGTTTCAAGGTCGCGAGGGCAGCGATGTGCATTAGACACCGCCTTCGTGTCTATGGCGGTACGTAACAGTGGGTCTCGAACCGAGATTTCAACGTTGGCGCACAGCCCGCCCTAGCTGCCCCAGGGGTGAACACGTTGCGGTGAGCCGTGTTGGAGAGATGGCAAGATAGCCGACCAGGAGGGCCAAAGGAATATGGGAGGAAGCCAATGCGTGGGATTCCAAGTCTACGCGTCATTGAGTGTGATTTGTTGTTTTTTGTGTCGGGGTTTTAGCGAGAAGGAGAATTAGGTACATGGTGGCAGTGAATGGGCGTGGAAGTTGCAAAAAAAGGGTTCAGGGTCCAGGAGATGAGCCGCAGGGTAACCGGATTGGGAGGCGATAACACGAAGCCCCGTGGGCCCTGAAGATCTGCTACGGGGCTCATCAATTCCGAAGAGGCCCAGGCGTGGATGGTGGGCCCTTGGTTGGGTTTTTCCGCCGCACGCACGCACGCACGCCCGCCCGCCCACACGCTGGACAAGAGGATTTTGTGGGTTGGAAGGGGGACAGCAAGGAGTGGAGGACCCTGAGCGGAAGTGGTACGGCGCCACAGCCCGGCGTGAGAGTGAAGCAGCACTTTCTACTTGCTCACACTGTACATACTTGTCGTTAGATGCTTGGAGCAGAGGAAGCACGGATGGGCTGGTAGGCGGGTTTTTTTTGCCCCCAACAAATGCCCAAGGTTTTTTGCCCCCGGAAAATGGTGGTCTAGGCTTGGCAGGCTAGGGCGTTTTTAGGGGTTTGGTGTTGGTTGTGCCTCGCCTAGGCCTCCGCCGCTGTTTCGGGAGAGAATCCGAGCAGAGGCCTCCACCTTGACAACAACCTGCAGTCCCCCACGACGAACCACAGCCACTCGTAACAAGCACTCTCGCAAGCAATACCTCTTGTCGCCGTCGGCATGCGATAGCGACTGCTGCAGCCCACGTCGGCTTGGGCTGCGGCATGCAGCCACCCCCTGCCACCGCCATGCACTCTGTCAGACCCTCCCCGTGCTTCCTAAATTCCCCGAGCCCGCAATCGCTCTGTGGCACACTCGCCGTACTTGTGATTGCTGCATCGGACGCTGCAAGTATACATATCTATGCCCATATCTATGTACTCCTATGCAGCAGCTGTGTGGCTAATGCTGTCCCTCGCCTTCACCGTGCATGCAGCGAATAGCAAGTACCGAAACACTCGCCGTCTCCAGCCCGTCCCTGGCTACAAGGCCGCCCAACGGTTCGAGCTTCTGCACCATCACACACACGCACACGCCATTTTTTCCAACACTTGCATCACTAGTGCAAGCCCATCCACGACCGTTATGGTAGGTAAATAGGGAGACTGTGGGCGGCAAACCGACTGCTGTGGACGTGTCCACTCCCTCGCCCACAAGACAACGAATCACGTGCCCACCCGACCTGCTCCCGCATATACAAATGCCAATGGATGCAGCACGTTGCCCCGACACCAGGCCAAACTAATACATACAATCCGACAATTCGACGGCCACGAAAACAGCTAACCACCACACTTTCACCCAGCTTGATGACACCGGCCACTTGTATCATCTGGCGGCAGAACATGGCCTCTGCAACACGAGCTTATCTGTATTCATCCAGCCCGCATGTGATGATGAGCTAATTTTCCCACACCACTCTGACGAAGAACATCTCCTGCCGGGGCCCAAAGTCAACCAAAACACACTGCAGCCCCTCGATCTAATAGGGCCCAAATACATCTTTACCAAGCCCATGGATCTGGGTAGCAAAGGCCAGAACATCCTTTAGGGCGTTCCTTCCTGGACTATTTCTCGATAACAGGAACATTCCACAATCTCAACATTCATACCAATCTGGACAACTACGTTAGCTGTGCAAGGGACAGACGGGTTCGTAATCGTCATACAAGCATCCGGTCTACAATTAGTACCGTTTTCTTATCAACGCCCACCCCGCATCGAAATCGGTCCTTGGACGAAGGAAAATGGATCCCTTCGGAAGATGTGCTCCATGCCACGACACCGAGTCTTTCCGACCCGCATCTTGGCTACTAGACGAACCAGCCGAAACCGGCAAAATCCCAACATGCCACGATGAAGCGTGTAGTTGGCACTCTCTCAACAAACAGCACACATAGGCTTTTTGAGAAAACAATGACATGACCGAGAATCACAAAAGTCCTGGTTGATGTATATATACGACAGAGGTATAGTCAAAGTGGGGCTACCTGCACACTACCGACAATTGAGATCCGCGGCCGTCCAGCGAGCCACCCTATAATAGCATTGCAGCGCCCAGGAAACAGGACAAATACTCTCCTCGGCTATGCGGACGGGGTTGAAGACCAATTAGCTACTCGTTACAAGGTAATGACCGACGCGGGGTGTTCAAATAACGTGATCAAATCTCGCTAATCCCAACTGTCCATGGAAGGAGGCCTGAGAATGGCAGCCATCTAGAACATTATTGGTATCCACAACCACGTACAAATCAGATCGGCAGAGGCGAGGCATGAAGAATTTGAAGGAAGGTGTTTTTACATCACACTCTCTTCGATTAATCCTCACAACTGCGTGTGTCACCAAAGGATGCTTTCGTTCTTCGTTTAGTTCAAGACTCCATTGATCAACCCTTGTCTTGCCTAACCACATTTCCATCTTACATCTACGCCGATCAGCCATGCATAGATCTCTTATATCTAAACTTGTATCAAGGCCGGACAGAGGAGGAAACTCAACGCATTATTACTACACCTTACATGCTCTCCTTGCACATTACGGCAGAACAGTAAACCCCAACCTTATGCAACACAGCACCGCCACTCGTTATTCGAACAACCAGGAAAATGATCTTTGGCTGCAGCTATAGGACAAATGGAGGGCTCGAGCGGTTTGACATGGTAGTGGTAGTAACAACCCTAAGCTTATCCACTATCAAGATACCTCGCCACCTACGGGATATCCTACATTCGAGATTGAGGGTGGAAAGTACACACCGGCCCAACTTTTGAATAAAGAAGAAGTAATGAAGAATGACAAGATGCTGGGCCGAGATTGGGAAGTTAGGAATTCCAATGACACCAAGTGACGTTTCTGGTCTAAACTCTCGATTATCAAAGTTTTTAAAGACTGACTGCGTCATGAAGCCTTGTGCTTGCTGAATCCACTGTTCGGTTTAGACAAAATTGTGGCTTCCATTTTTGCGCTTGAATGATTCATATTTGGGGCATTTGTTGTGCCTTCGGATATTTGATGAGCAGCGGATGTTCCATGGCATCTTGGTGTAGTTGTACATTCCAGCGCTCAGAAATCTTGCTTGGATGGGATCAGAATGGATTTTAACGAATTGGTAATTAGCAATGACACGGAGTTAGTTGTCAACTCCTTGTTAAAATCAATCCTCGGTCTGCTAGAGCCATTTTGTTCTAAGGTGCAGCATCCTGCAAAATATTTATTACTTCAAGAGCTAGATGGATATAGAGTCGTAGACATAGACTGGTACCACTGCCCTACTAGCCAAAAGAAATCATTCGCAATCTCGATTCGCGACCCTGCATCAGCAAGACCGTACAACCACCACCATCCCCATTTTTTCTCAACATCCACCCAATCCCCAAACACATCCGCCAAATATGCGACAATCTACAACCCATGCCTCCCAATCTCCCCTCAAAAAAACCCCCCTCACAAAGCCCAGAACCAAGAAATCAAAATGCACAACGCGCATCACACGCGCTTCCACATAACCTCCTGCACGTGGCTTATGCAGCATCACTACCCGAAATACCAACCACCACTTCGATCGATCCCCAATCTCACTAGTTCCTTTCGCCAAGCCTACAAATCTCCACCTCCGCTCATTTTGCTTTATCCATACTACTCAATGCACTAAGCGCAGAGGTGGGCGATCGGGAAGGGGGGGGATGCCACCCCTAAGATTCGACACTACACAATCGGCAACACCGTATGTTTCTCTCACAGAAAATCTCAAACCGCCAGATTGAAAGAGAAACAAGTATGCGAGACGTCATGTTTGTTTTTTGTGCGCGCGGGGAGGGGGGGGGGAAGTTGTGGAGACGCCTCTTAGCTTGCGCTTTTTCCCCGGATTAATTCCAAAGGACCTGCTACTATCAGGTTTAGGGTGCATTTTCCCGGCTAATGTGACTTATTGGGTGTTTTTTTTGGTCTCGCTTCTGGCATCCTGTGTTTACGTACCGCACATAACGAAAATGAAAGCGATGCTACTATTGCGAGAAAGATGGTGTAAGAGATGGTCGGTGTGACTGGGGGTTGAGGGATTGGATCTTGGGGGTCTTTGGTTACTTGGCAGGACTGTTGGTGCTATTGGCAGTGGGTTGTGTAAAGAATGACCAACACTGCATCGCCAAGCTACAGTAGAACGCCTCTAGAAGGCCTGATTGGTGGAAGTTTCGCAGTATACGAGAACGCCTCTATTGTCAATCGTAGCATTCTTGTAATGATATTGGAAGTATATGAAGAGAGGGAGAGGTGTCAGTACAGCCAGCAATCAGTTGTTGCCATGAAGTTCTCCAGTGCTTGTTTGGCAGTGGCGAGCTTTACAAGTTTTGCCACTGCAGCTTCTCCTATTGTTCACTCAAATTCGGGTATATATCAAGGTCGTTACCTCGCCGAGTTTGATCAAGACCTCTTTCTAGGCATCAAGTATGCGCCCAAGCCCGACCGCTTCGCTCCTGCCAGACTCATCGACAATGCGCCAAAGAGGGTGTACAATGCCACACAATACGGAGTTGATTGCGTAGGCTATGGGGGGGATACTAACACACTGGTGGCCAAAAATCTGACTCGAATCGGTGAGGACTGTTTGCATCTCAACATCATCAAGCCGAGAACGAACGAGACCAAGCTTCCAGTTCTCCTGTGGATATATGGGGGCGGCTGGACACAGGGCGCCACAACTGATCCACGGTAAGAGAGGGGACCGAAATGATGGGAAATATTTTCTGATCCAATACAGGTACAATATGAGCTTCATCGTGGAGCAGTCAGTGCTGAATAAGAAGCCTGTCATTGGCATATCCATCAATTACCGTATGGCAGCATTCGGCTTCTTGTATAGCAAGGAGGTCAAGAAAGCCGGCGCGGAAAACCTCGGTCTTCGCGATCAGCGGCTTGCAATGCAATGGGTCAACAAGCACATTTCTGCTTTTGGAGGTGATCCTTCAAAAGTCACGATATGGGGCGAGTCGGCGGGTGCTTATTCCGTCGGCGACCACATTGCAGCTTACGACGGCAAGAACAATGGCCTCTTCCGTGCTGCTATACTCGAGAGTGGCGGCGCTGTTGGCCCACCGCTCAACGGAACGGATTGGTACCAGAAAATGTACGACAATTTAACGGAAACGGTCGGATGTGCAGGTACAAAAGACACGCTTCGATGTCTTCGCGATGTACCATTTGAGACTATTGCACCACATGGATTTCGAGGCCTGGAATGGTTTCATGTAATAGACGGTAGCTTTATCCCCAGATACGGACAGCAATCGTTGAAACAAGGAAAGTTTGCCAAGATCCCGCTTATCCTTGGTACAAACACGGATGAGGGGTTCGGTGTCAATGGTGTAGACAGCGACTCGGAAGCCATCCATGAGCTTTTGCATTCGAAGCGCTGGAATTTCAACGAGAGTGTTGCAGAAACACTGCTGAAGCTTTACCCGAATGACCCAGTGCTTGGACTACCATATGGATGGGGCAACCGGACATGGCCGCAGTTTGGGCTGCAATACAAGCGATATCAGAGCATTGCGACGGATTTGACCATGTACGCCCCGAGAAGGTTATTGGCTCAAAGCATGAGCGAGCATGTGGACCGTGTATACTCATATCGGTGGGATGCACCAAAGTTCAACAACACGCCAGATAACATCGGGGTCAACCATTTCTCCGAGGTAAATAACAACCTATGTTGGTCATTATGGGACTCGGCGAGGCTGACGTTGGTAGATACCATTTGTGTTTGGCAACACGGAACAGCAGATGACGCCGTTGGGGAACGCACCCGAGAACCTCGCGCTCTCCAAGCTCGTAATGCGCATGTGGACGGCTTTTGCGTATGATCTGGATCCTAACGGCCATGGAGGTATGTATTATCGCTCAGGCTAGTCGTGTGAAACTGCTAACAAAGAACGCAGTGCCGAATACGCCCAAGTGGCCAGGCTACGCGGACAAGGCCAACAATTTTGTGTTTCGCAAGGACCGAAGCTATGTCGAAGGAGACAGTGACCGGGAACAAGGTGTGGCGTATATCAATAGCCTGGTACGGTGATGATTCTAAGGCCGTTGGATGTTTGGCCATGTACATATGTATATATATATCGAATCTAGCGCGCAATGTTATTTGACTGTCTCTGTTACATTAATGAAGCCGTTGCAACAGTGATCTGGTGTGAGTGACGGAAGCATGTGACGGACGTCAAGTGTCACGGGTGAATGCAGGGCGTCGCCGGCTGAGTCGGTGATTTGGTCAGCCCAGGCGAACCCCACGCGGCTGTTCAAGTCTTTCATTTAATTACATATGGTGCAATCCAACCAACAAGGGCCCAGCAAAAGCTTCATCGTAGACGTGAGGGCAGGAAATGCGCGTCGATGGGCAAGGCAGAGACAGGGTGAGGAGTGAGCCGTGCTTATCGATATCGGCGGTGCGGCGCTTACCAAGGACGTAATGCGCGTCGACGTTTACGTTGCATTCTGCGCCATTGCGTTTCAACCGCCGACGCTGCATGTCCACTGTTGATCCATATATACTTAGACTTCGATCTCCTCAACTAACCTTCCCACTGACCCTATCGCCTAGCTCTAGCACCAGACACACGCACACGCACCTCTCTCCACCATGTCCACTCGCGGGCAATTCAACACCAAGAACCCCACTATCAAGCGCATACGTAAGTACCCGTTCTGTTCACCAGAGCTGTCGCATAGCTAAGAGAATCGCAGTGAAAGAAGCTTCGGAGCTTTCTCTATCTCCCTCTCCAGATTACCATGCCGAGCCGCTGGAAACCAACCTCTTCGAGTGGCACTTTACAATCTGCGGCCCGCCGGAACCGTCACCCTACGCAGGCGGCATATACCACGGTCGCATCATTCTCCCCTCTTCGTACCCGCTGCGACCGCCATCATTCCGCTTCCTGACCCCCACTGGCCGCTTCGAAGTCAACCGCGAGATCTGCCTCAGCATATCGGGCCATCACGAAGAGACATGGCAGCCCGCCTGGGGTGTCCGCACAGCTCTCGTCGCGTTGAGAAGCTTCATGGACACGGATGCGAAGGGCCAGCTCGGCGGCATCGAGTGCAGCAAGGAAGCCCGCCAGCGCATGGCCAAAGAGAGTGGGGCGTGGAAGTGCGCGGGGTGCGCAAAGAGCAATGCCGAGATTATCGAAGAGAGGGCTGCGCTTGTCAAGGAGATTGAGGAAAAAGAGGGAAAGAGAAAGGAAGAAGAAGTGCCTGAGGAGTTGAGACTAGCGTATCGAGATGAGCTGGGCAAAGGTGGGGATGGCGATAGTAAGGTGGATAAGGGCAAAGGGCGCGCAATCGAGAGTGCGACTGATACGCCGTCCGCTAGCAAAGAAACAGCGACCGCATCGTCAGGAGTTGGTGCAACCCCGGTAACGGCTCCAAGTACGAGTCCTGTTCAAGCTGCACGTAGCGTGCCTGTGATAAGACCTACGAGAACCACACCTGCACAATCGCCACTCCAGCAGGTTACGCGAACGAGTCCTGACCTTGCTTGGATTGACACATGCATTTATGGCTTGGTGGCTGCCCTGCTGTTCATGGTGGTCAGGAAGTTTATCTAAGCGGCTTCATTCAACGTGCGCGTGGCTTGATAAGCTTGCGAGTTTATACCAGCGGCACCATGATTTCCTCTTTACATTGTTATTATCTTGGCTAGCGAGGAGTTCTGGTTGGGTTGATAGTGTTGCTTTATTCATTGTTGAAAGGACCTTTTGAAGATTTTATTCAAATACAACAGTTATTGCTTTGGTGTATTTGGTCTCTTTCCTCAATGACGATGTGCTCTTGGTCTTTCGCATCTACTGACGTAGCTAATCAACCGAGATGCTAGATACCCATTGTCGTACCAACCTTACACCTCTTGGGTATAGCGTGTTTCCACTGCCGCCGGCTCTCAAGGCTACTGCTCACTTCCAAACGATCAGCCTTGTATACTTCATCTTGCAATCTCTTGTGATTTCACTGTAAATGCACTATCAGCTACAACTCGGGTGCCTACTGGAGCCTTGACTCGTCGAGAATGTCCGATTCATCTTCTTGATTGTTACTCAAAGGTGGGAACTTGCTTCAGCCTGCATCATACCGACTCGCGTCCACCAAAAAAGGGCCATTGCCCTTTTTCCACTCCTTCCAATGATATTGCTGCCAAAGCGCCGCGATGGGTCCAGCCTGATGCTTTCTATCCCTTAAACTGCCTTTGTTAAAGCAGCGAGCCATGTCGTTGCGAGAAAGTATGTAATACTGGTGACCCTCGGCCTGATTCTCCACCCAAATTCACTCCTGTTCGTTCCCCAACCGCTCTCAGCCTTCCTGCCGCTTTACGACTGACAACGCATCAACACTCGGCTTTCATTTCGCTTCGACGCTTTCGACTAGTCAGACTGCAACTACCGTCTGCCTTGCCAATCATGAACGGCGACGCCTTTCCGGAAACTGGGTGAGATTTTTTTTTTACACTCTGCTAACAAAAAGGGTGGTGCGGGTAAAGGTCCGACACCCGCGGTTTATGTAACCTCTGCACTGGTCACCTTACAAATCCATGCCTTGTGCAGGAACTACCCAACGTTCCTGATGCAGGTGCCCTTACTGTCGACATATTTGATTCGGCATCAGTCTACAGCAATTATGTCAATGACATGCTCCCGGACGACCACTTCATATTGGGGACTCCAACCATCAACTCTGGTATACAACTCCATGGGATACCCGATGCAAGTTCTTCCTTTTTGGAGAATAATGATCTTTTTGGAAACAACGTGCTCCAGCAGTCAAACGTTGTGGCTGATGTAAATCTGGTGGGAAAGTACGTGTTTCTGTGCTTCTATCTTGTTTACGTTTATACTTACTTTCCAGTAGCATATTCGGTGACTCCGATAGAGCTGATGCCTATTATACCAGCGGTATCATTGACGAATCCCAAGCGAACTCCTCTACCTTTACTCCGCATGAAAGCTCTTCAGCGCACAATTCCGGGATGAACACTCAAGGACCTTGGACTGGATCATCAAAGCAATCTGAAGTCCACTCACAGGAATCGTATGCAGCCAAGTATAAATGCGATCAATGCCTAGTGGGGTATAGAGCCGCTTCTCAATTGGAGGCACATTGCCGTCAAACGGGTCATTTATCCTATGCCTGTAAGCATGACAACTGCGACAAGAAGTTCTCTCGATTGGATACATACCGACGACACGAGAGAAAACATCAAGATGATGCCAAACGCTTCCCCTGCAAGTACTGCAAGAAGTATAGGGGATCCAATGGTTTCAAGCGTAGAGATCATCTCACACAACATGTCCGGAGTTATCACCATATTGGCGAGAATGACGGGGATAAATACGGAACGTACGGATCTTATTGGTGCCCAAAAATAGAATGTATCCATCACAAGGAGTCTCCTTACGGGTTTGGAAACTGGGGTGCATTCTCTGCCTTGGCAGAATACATCAAACACATGCGTAATGTCCACGACGAGTCCGACTTCCCGTGCCCACAACCTGGCTGCGACCGCGTGGATAGCAAGGGCTACTTCCGTAAGGCCGATCTTCGCAACCATCTTCGCAAGGTCCACGGCACAGACGGTTCTTTGGAAGGCGATAAAATTTAGGCCGCTCCCAGAAGCCCCACAACATCATGACAACGATCAAGCCATCGCTCAAGACACGGCGACATCTCCTCCAACTCTTATGCACTCTCCATGCCGCTATCACGCTACGGAGTCCAAAAAAACTGAGTGAGAGAAGGAAGAGATGACGCAAATCATCGTCGTACGAGCAACCCCCACAAGAACAAATACAACGGCGCCGGAGTTTCCTTTCTCAATTTCTTACAACACCTCAACACCGAAAACAACCAAAAAAAAACGAAAAGAACGGAACAAAAACCTAAAAAAAGTAACAAGCACATCAAGTCTTCTCATTCTTTCATTCTGGCAAAGAGGTCATGTTTTTGCGTCTAAATTTTTGTATCTTCGTTTTTCTGAATCTCCTTGTATAGAATAATCAACTATCGTCGCTCCTTACGTACATGACTACTCAAGTGTGAGATTGAACACCAAGAAGTACGCGTGTATTAATGCAACAGCGCTGACATTATATCGTGGGCATGCCATGCGAAGAAAGATGCAGCACAAAGTCTTACTTTGAAAAAGGAGGATGGAAAGGGGGGTTATATCCCTTATTCGACAGTGCAAATCCCCCGCCAACTATGCAAAAAAAAAAATGCTACTTTCGAAAAAACATGATAACAGAAAAGAAAAGAAAAAAAGGAACCGATGTATATGTGCCGCCAATCCCATCACCCATTCATACAAGAAAAACCTAGTGGTTCCCGACCCATTAAAACCCAGACGCCAAACCCCATTTACATAAAATGCCAGAGTATCCAACCCAGTCGCAAACTATGCACCTTCAAACAAACACACAGAGAAAAAAAGGAATATAGTACTGAGTACAGTGAATCTACTGCAGTTTGAACAAAACAACACAAGCCAAACACCCGACCGCCAGCACCGTACCCGAGACTTCGGGCTTCTTGATCCAAGATCGGAGTCCCGATCCTGGTTTAGTTAGGGTAGAATGGCGCTGCGCCCTACGCATTACGTTTGGATCGATGAGACCAGATTTTTCAAGTAGGGGGCAGGTATCCACCTGTACTTGTTGCTTTTCCGTTTGATGCTGGCTGTTATCGTTGGGAACAGCATCGTTGGAGTTGCTTGGTGAAAAATGAAAATCAGTTCCAATCATATCATCCAGCTCGTCCACGAGCTCAGCACATTGTTTGAAAATCTGCTTGGCTTCTTCGATGATATCGACGCGTTCGTCGGGGGTGAAGAGCGTCTCGGCAGCAGCCAGCCGCAACTTGAATTCAGCCTTGATATCCTCGCCATCATGGGGACCGGGGAAATGCCAGAATGAGAGGCCTTGATTTTTCAGATCCGGAGATTTGTTATCCGCTTCTTCTTGTAAACCAGTGGTAGTGGCTGGTGATGGCCAGAAACTTGGTGGGGCACGGAGTAAGCCTCCTCTTATCCACCTCCCGCCCGAGAAGATGGCCATGTAGAAACACCAAGCGTAGCTAACTAGCGTCCATGGCTTCTCGTTTACACTCTTCCGAATGTGCGTGCAAAATTGCGCAACCTTATTGCCCGGGTACTTTGCCAATAGGACCTCGAGATCGGTAGGGTGTAGGCCTAGCAGGTATTCCAAGTCCCTCTTTAATCGGCCCGAGCGTATCAGGCCTCTCGGCCGTAGAGATTGCAGGAAAGTTGTGAGTTGTGGAGATGGGGGCGTTGGGGCGCCGAGGGTGGATGTGAAGAGTGAGGGCGAGTCGTAGGGATTCACAAGGAGATAGGATAGCAATGGCGAAAAGGGCGAGGTAGCACCTTCGGGGTCCATTGCCGGCTGCGCAGGCATATAAGGTGAGTTGGAGGGGGCATAATCGCGCAACAAGTCGGCCCACAAGGATTCAAAGGTCAGGAAGATGTGCGCAAAATGTAGCAGGCCTGTCGCATAAAGCGTCGAGTCTGTGGTGTGCGGCGGGAGGCCAAGCGGGAGACGGGAGGTAATGAGGCGGTTTAGGTTTGTGTGGAGGGATCTATACGAGGTGGATCAGCGTGTTGGTTCATAAACACACAAGGAAAGAAGCGGCGGGATGGGAAATCATACCGGGTCGCAGCATTGATTTCACCAGACAACGAGAGCGGCAGTCTGGGTGCGTCATGCCTCGCCTCGTCGTCCTGCAGCGCATATTCTTGCTTCTCCAACATGTTTGCGCAGTAAGCTGTAGACAAATCAAAGGCCGTGGTTCAGAGTGTCTATTGGCGGGTGTGTGAGGAGGAGGAGGAGGAGGAGGAGGAGAGTACTGTAGGTGGTAGGTCGACGGGAGTTTCTAGTGCAGCGGTCGAAAGGGCTGGAACCGGGACGAAGGCGGAGTGTTAAGGCCGATGAATATGAGCTGCACGCGCGACAGGCACGAGGCACAAGGCAAGAGCAGCAGGCAGGGCATCGGGGGCTCGTGTAAAAAGCACGCGGAGCTAAAAGGAGGGCTACATGTGCGCTAGGTGTAGATTCACGCGCGCGCTGTGTGGTGAGCGGGTGGGCAGAACAAAGTCGCCTCAATATGTGGGGGTGGATAAGTTCCAAGGTCTGCGGGCAAAGGCCTGGAATCGAGGCTCGTAGTGGCGTTGCCATGATACAATTGCGGGCTGGCGCATGGCCGTTGTGCAGGGATCAGCCGATGCTGGGTCGATGGCGGTTGGGTTTGCATCATCGGTCGTGGGGGGCGTGGGTGGATGACGGACATGTGCGAGACTGCAGGCAAATGTGCCAGATTAGGGCCCTGATGTAGGATGAGGAAAAACAGCGGACAGGCAGCAGAGGAGATTTTCAGGGTCCGTGTCATGGTTTATGTGTGAAATGGGGGATCCTGGGGAGGGCTGCGTTCGCATGGGCGCGTAGGACCGATTGCCATCGCGATCCACGGGACTGGCCGTCCCACATCCCCATCGCGAAGGCCCCTGCGCCATGTACGTACTTAGATATGCACTCCAGCTGAGAGAAGGATGCAAATATCTTCCGCGTGCCTGACAGCATGACGGTACCAGTACCACCGTTGACTGTACCTGCGTATGCATCCAACGACATCACATGGCCGGGCTGTGAAATCATCGTCATTGTGCCCTTACCTTTACCCTCCCCATATGCCACTCGGCCCCCAATCATTGTGCTGTTGAACCTCTGCAATCCTCCCCGCTGGCCTTGAATCATGTCCACTGCCAAGTGCTTCCACAGAGCGAACCAATCAAAAAACACATGCATCATTCAGAGAGGGTACCATTCATCACGGAAAATTCATAGGCTATCATGGATACCTTGCTCACACTCAAGTGCCCACTGACGCCTTCCTGCACCCCGGCCAGCATGGTCCTTATCGTCAACTGCTTACATGGCTTGCCAAAGTCACCTTGAAACCAGACTGTGACGGACCAGAACGACATCGGAATGACCCGGCAACCACGTCCTACCCAAACAAAAACCCGAGTAACAGACGCCCCTGTAGACACTGCCCAGGACCACACATCATCAAGAGAAATCACTCGTGTTAGCCACCATCGTTACACGGCTCATGATGTTGAACCCAGTACCACCTCAAGCTTGCATCTTCTAGGCGCCAGCCCAGTCAAAGTTGACATCCTGGCGCGCAACCACTTCGCCAGCCGCCGGGTCATGGCAGACCGGTGCCCAGACCTGAGCCTCAAACTGGCCAGCTGCAATGTTGTTGCCAAAGAATGAGTAGTCTGCATCAGTCAGCAACTGCATAGCCGCATCTCGTTTTAATCCACCTACAGCAGTAGAAGCGGCCCGGCCAGTTGACAGTCCTGTAGCATCGGCCAACCGCACAACCGATACGCGTGCTGTTGCGCCACACCATCTGCGTGAAGTGGCCCCAGGCGGCATCGAAGTGCGGATTATCGTAGGGGTACTTGGTTTCCTCCTCGTGCCAGCCGTGCGTAGCAGTACGCGCAAACTCAATCCAGGCCTCATAGTCATCAGGCGGCGGGCTCACAGAGGAGAGGTTGCTGCCGGGGCGTTTCTATCATCGTCAGCCATTGCTCCCTTCTTGTGCATGTCAAATACCAACATGCTCAGGGTCGTGGGTGCACTCCTCGATGTCGGCGCGGGCTGCGTCTGCAAGCTCCTTGTCCCAAACCAGGTCCTGAGCGCAGTGCAGCCTCCGCCAGTACCAGTGAGCTCGCATCACGGCACTGATGAATTTGGGGTCGTCCTGACGAGGAGCGTCACCTGCTGCGACATTACGGAGAGTGACTTGGTGGGCTGGAGCAGCGACTGCAATGGCTGCAGTGAGAGCAACCAGTGCACCAAGTAGCTTCATGGTGAGATCCTGGTTAGATGCGAGACTTGTGTGTCGAGATTATAGGGAGTCAATGAGTATAGATGTTGTGAATTGGCCGGCCGTTAGGAGTAGCGGATCAGCACCACAGTGCAGCCTCAATGCAAAGGAGTGACAGGGGGCGCAGGGAGCGGAAAAATGAGTGATGGAGACAGAGGGACAGGGGAGAGACGAGGTCGGCCGAGTATATATGTAGGTCAGGGCTGTCAAGGATGCCGCGTTGGTGGTGGTGTGCGCCTGCCTTTACCAGAGGGGCCACAAACAAACAGCAATGGACGCCGACCAATCAAGCAGGGAGACTGCTCACGAGGGAGTTTGCAGGAAATGAATGCTACCAGAGTGAATGACGAGCCGAGGGAGGAGCCCGTTTGCAAGAGCATCCTAGTGCGAGGCCAGACTGGGGAGACCAACGGTTGGACAGTTCCCTTGCTGACCACGAGCTTCATGCCTGCCCACTGTCCATCCACACGCTGCTGCCCCTCCACACTCACCCTGTGGAACCACTGGTACAAGCTGCAAGGCCCTGAAGAGCTAGGCCTACGCATTAACTACACATTTGGAGCATCGCCGACACACCAGGACGTAGAGTGGCGTTTGCCATGGTTGAACACGGCGGGGTCTCAATCGGCTGGCCTGGTGTAAACAATCCTATTTTATCCCCTCTGCCCATGCTACCAAACTCACAATGTGTAAGAATGACCGCGCAGTGCTATCGACCCATGCAACAACGCTCCACATCCATCACCAAACTCAATCGTGACCCGCGCCATCTCTTGTGAACATTGCCGTCTTGAGTATGACTCAAGACGTCCTTAACCGTCGAGGAACGTCACATTTGTAACCCGTGGCTTGCTTTTGACAGATGGTTTTGCGCAAAAGTGAATACAATCCCTAGTCATGAGACAGCTCTTGCTGTGAACCCTTCCTTGGCCATGTCCACGCGCTGTAAGCTTTCTATGCGTCTACCCGGTTTCAGAACACACTACTTCTACTAGACTGAGCTCACTCTATCTACACACACCCAGCCCCTCATCGACTTGCATCAACCTAGTATAGCGTCAGAGTCCCGCTATGCTCGTGGAGCCTCGGGTCAAGGATCAAGGTCACTCCCAGCTTTGGCTAAACGAGCCTGTGTAGGCATTACGGGAGACACAAAGTCGCCTACGCCTACGCCTACGCCCCCGCAGACTGCCGTCCACCGGCAAGCTGACGTCTTACCATGCCGACAACCGGGGATGAACTTACCCTATAATGCAAACATACGTACAAGTGGGTGGCTGTATTCATGACCCCTGCACATCACACGGGCCGTACAATCTTCTGGTATCAAAACCATCTCAGCCCTCCTTAAGTCGCTTCGCAGGACGGCCCATGATGGAGTCATCCGGGAGCCCACTTCTCTTAGTGCCTGGCAGACTAGATGTACGCATGTCATTGTCTTCTTGGCTGACCCTCCTGACTGGATACTTGACCTTGGAGTCTTCAAAGCAGCTTTCTGCGGGCTTGCCGTGCATGGTGAAGTATGGATGTAACAGCGCTTTTTCTGCAGTGAGTCGTTTCTGAGGGTCGTACTCGAGAAGTTGCTTGAGGAGAGAGAGTCCCTCTGGTCCAGGCGTGTCTGGCCCGGAGCCGATTGGATATTGATTGTTGTTGAGTGTCTGGTGGTACCACCGCTCCAATCCATCTCCGCTCTGGGGACGCGGAAAGCGTGAGGCATTGCCCGATAGGAGAGACGCAAGCTGAGGATGCTCGGGCATAGACGTCAGAAGTGGCCAGCGGTCCTTAGTCGGCATGCCCATGATCTCGACAATCTTTTGCATCTGATTGCGTTGGAATGGGACGGTCTTTTTGCTGTCCATCTTGGCCTCCTCTCCTTTAAAGATGGGCCGCAGGGAGAGCAATTCGGCAAAGATGCACCCAATCGCCCACAAATCGACTGCAGGTGTATAGTGGCGACTACCAAGCAGCAGCTCAGGCGCGCGATACCATATCGTCACGACGACCTTATCGCCGGAGAATAACGACTGCAGTGGTTTGTAGAACAAGCGGGCGAGACCCAGATCACCAATCTTGATCTTGCCCGCACTAGTGACCATGATGTTTGCTGGCTTGAGATCTCGGTGCATCACCCAGTTCCTGTGCAGGTAGACAAGGCCTTGCAGCAGTTGGTACAGAATGGATTTGATGGTGCGAGCAGGGATGGCTTGGCGCTGAGGTTGGTTGTGGTGATGGATAATTTGCAAAAGATCATGCTCGGCATACTCGAAGACAATGTAAATGCACTTGTCTTCTAGGATAATCTCTGCCGTGTGGACCACGTTTGGATGGGCCAGCTCAGTGCACAAGGCCATTTCGCGTATGGCTGATTGCGAGATGCCCGAGTATTGCAGCTCACCTTCCTTGTCAGGCTTGAACCTGATGGTGTTAGCGTGGGGACATGACAGCACTCGGCTGTGCTCACTCACTTCTTGATGGCGAACTCGCCGGTGCGACCGTTGCGGCCCTCAGCCTTGTAGACACGCCCATAGGTACCACTGCTGATGAAGCCGACGATTTTATAGCGCTCGGTCACGCGCTTCTTGTTGTTGTAGCCGGTGAACATGGCATCCGGACAATCTCACGGGCCTCTGTTGGTATCGGGGCAGACAGGCTCAGCGCGTAATCATGTGACTTGGAATGAATACTGATGGAGATGGCGGACAGACACGGGGCAAGCAATACAAGCGGGCGATATGGTTTGGACAAGGAGGATGGATGGGGCCCTGACGCAGCGAGGTGGGTTGCTGGCAGGATGGTGCAAGGGATAAGAGACGGCGACGGCGAAAAGGCAGGGCACGCGTCCCACTTGCCATGGCCTGTTTCCCCCGCAGAGCCTCAGCCGGGGTAGAGTACATACACCCACCTAATGCCGCAACCACGGCCACGCCACCCTTTGCGATGGAATACAAGTCCTTGGGACCAATAGGCGTCCCATAAAGCACGTCGCGTATCGCTCGCATATCCAAGCAGTGACAATTACCGTTCTCTGCAAGCTATCGTCACCATGACCAGGTAGCCAGGTAGCCAGGTAACCATGTGACCGTGTATTCAATGTATTCTAATACATAAGCTTCGCCCGCTGCTACGGGCACGTCCCCGGGTGCCAGACACAGCTTGGAGCTGCAACCACCACCCGACTCTCCTCCATCAGCAGAGCCTGCAATGGATCCCCGTTCGTGGTTCAGCAACTTGACCGGCTACTTTGTCTACATCCTCTCCGTCGCGACTCTCGGCCCCCTGCTCTTCGGCTTCCACTTGGTCCGTCCCCCATATACCAACCTCACATCCCGTCCTCCACGAGCTGCATAGCTAACCCTCTCTCTCTTAGTCTGAGCTCAACGCGCCCGAAGATGTCATCCGTTGCAAGAAAAAGTCCATTACAGCTGCCGTCGCAGGCCCGAGCCTCCCGCAATGCATTGAGATGACACCAACAGAATGGGGCGTCGTGGGTTCACTATACACGCTCGGAGGCCTCATAGGCGCCCTTTCGGCCGGTCCGCTCGCGACAAGGCTCGGCCGCCTGAGAGCTATGCAGATATCGACCATCTTCTTCGTGGTTGGCCCCGTCTTCGAGGCCCTGAGCCCAAATATTGCCGTCATGGCTTTCGGAAGGCTGTTGTCAGGAGTCGCGGCGGGAGCATCCGTCGTGATTGTGCCCCTCTACATCTCAGAGATCGCTCCTCCTGCTGAGAAGGGCTTCTTTGGTGCCTTCACACAGATTGGCTGCAATGTTGGCATTCTCATCACGCAGCTGTTGGGCTACTTCTTGAGCCACGACTCATACTGGAGGCTTATTCTGGCCATTGGAGGCGTTATCGGCGCTGTGCAAGGCGCGGGATTGCTCTTGTCCGTCGAGAGCCCCAAGTACATTGCTGAGCAAGGCAACGTGTCTCTTGCAAAGAAGACTCTACGCAAGATTCGTGGCGAACATGCAGACATTGAGGATGAGATGCATGACTGGGGAATGTCAGATTCGTCCCATGTCAATGGTCAGTCACTCGATATGCGGGCTATGTGGCCATGGTAAACTAACATAAGCACAGAGGAGGAGCAGACACTACTAAGCCCTAACGCGTCAACCGAGGCTGGGCCGAAGCAGTCTGGCAAAGAAGGAAATCTGAGCATCATGCAGGTCTTTCGCCATTCCGACTATAAAAAGGCTGCAATCGCCGTCATCATGGTGATGCTGGCCCAGCAATTCAGCGGTATCAACAGCATCGTCATGTACGGAGTCTCGCTGCTAGCTGGTCTGCTCGAATCCAACTCGGCCCTGCTCAACCTTGCCGTTTCGGCGTTGAACATTATCGTGACAGCTAGCTGCGCGCCCCTTGCCGACAAGCTGGGTCGCAAGGTGTGCCTGTTGAGCTCTCTGGCGATTATGGGAAGCAGCTCGCTTTTGCTTGCTATTGGTATCATCAAGGCGATTCCCGTACTCTCAGCCATTGCGGTCCTGCTCTTCGTATCCGGCTTTGCTGTTGGTCTTGGCCCTGTGCCATTCATATTGGCGAGTGAGCTTGTGGGCCCGGATGCGGTTGATGCGACACAGAGCATCGCGCTCGGAGCTAACTGGATCGCCACATTTGTCGTAGCCCAATTCTTTCCACTAGCAAGCGCAAAGCTGCACGGCAAAGTCTACTTCATATTCGCAGCGCTTTCAGCTTTCTTCTTTGCCTTTGTCTCATGGTATGTTCCAGAGACCAAAGGCAAGAAGAATGCGGATGAGGTGTGGGGCAGAGAGCGCAGAGTGGACTAAAGGCATGGCGCGGCATGGGGAAGTAAACTAGTGATCTGTGAGCTATGTTTTTTCTGGGATGAATCAGATATTGTCAGGTGACATGGTAGATTGGTTGATGCATGCAGTAGTACTATATAGCACATGTATGTAAAGCATACAATTGGCATAAGTCCAAGTTGAAGAATCGGGGCAATGCCCATTCGGGCGTATGTGCAATACTCTACTAATCTACTCTGCACTGGCGCCCCCTAACAAAGGGCGGAATGCTCCCAGCAGCCATTCGCCCGCACGAGTCCGGCTCCGAGGGTCGGTGTGGGGCAGAACAGGTGAGCGAGGGCGGAATTCCCAATTGCTGACCGGAACATTTGGGCGCCACTTGAATTTGCTTACATAGCCGCGGTTAGTGGAATGTCGGAGGCGGATCCCAAAATCACGACTCCCGAGCAACTGCGGGTTCGGCTATGTCATTCAGTCGCTCACCCCCACTGCACCTCTTGCTCCGGTTTCTGTTTCTGTCTCTGACTCTGTCTCTGTCTCTACCCAATTCACTCGGTAATGCGCTTCTGTTTTCCGTGACCGCAATCCCCGTTTTTTAAATCATTTCCGTCCTGCCATCCACCATGAGCGCATTTCCGCCCCATTTCTCGCCGCAGATTGGCACCGCTGCAAACGATGACTTTGACTTCCACACGTCGCCGACGCATGAGCATACACTGGACCATGGCGCAAACCAAGAGCGACACGATCCCCCACCCTCAATCATCTCTCCCGCCTTCACCCCTCCAGCCACACCGGGAGTTTCGACTCCTTCGCATCCCCGGCCACCCCGCTCTATACCAGTCGATACCTCGCTCCGCACCGACACCCCCCGCCCAGATCTGTTGTCGCAGCTCCCTAAGGTCGAGTGCGAGGTGCGCGCGCGCATACCTACGACCACGGGACATGAAATGTGGCTACATGTTTACAGAAACAATGTCGACACAAAGGAGCATCTAGCAATCGTCTTTGGCAGCCAAATACGCTCTCGCTCCCTCGACGCCGAACGCCCGGGAGAGACGGAGCTGGATCGCATGACTAGAGGCGCATATGTAGGCCGTCTGTACCCAGGCAGAACCAGCTCGCGGGTCGAGCAGCTCAAGCGTGCGGAAGGCATTCCGCCAAAACCCATGCCTGACAGTAAACTAGCCCATAGCGACAAGACCAATGGACCCTTGTCTCCGGCTTCCGCTTCATCGTCAGAAAACGGAGACGCTCCGCTCGTTTCCTCGTCACAACTCCCTCTCGTGCGCATACACTCCGAATGCTATACGGGCGAGACTGTCTGGTCTGCACGCTGCGATTGCGGCGAGCAACTTGACGAGGCTGCGCGCCTCATGGCCGACCCCGCGCTATCTCCTTCGGGCGGCGCCATCATCTATCTCCGGCAGGAAGGCCGTGGCATCGGTCTGGGCGAGAAGCTCAAAGCATACAACCTGCAAGATTTAGGAAACGACACATACGAAGCCAACATAATGTTAAGGCATCCCGCAGACGCGCGCAGTTACGGTCTAGCCACAGCCATGCTTATGGATTTGGGTCTGGACGGTGATAGGGGAATAAGACTCTTGACCAACAACCCCGACAAAGTCCGAGCAGTTGAGGGCCCGAACAGAGAAGTCGTCGTCCGCGAGCGCGTGGCCATGGTGCCCCTGGCGTGGAAGACTGGCGGCATGAAAGGAATCAAGAGCGAGGAAGTAGAGAAATATCTGAGTACAAAGGTGAGTGGATTTGTTGAACTTTTTTTTCTCGTATCGAAACGGAGTTACTAACACAACGCCAGATTGAAAAATTCAAGCACATGTTAGATCATAAATAATAACATGAAGTAAACAATAGCATTAAGAATAATTTTTCACTTGAACTCTCGATTTTGCATCATGTAATTTGGATTTGTAAAGCTCAGGTGCATATTGTTGACACTCAAACTACTGCAGAGACTTTCAGAACGAATGAACGAACAAAGCATACTCTATTTTAGGGTGCTATACTTGAAGTCGACACTACCAAACCACGATTTAGCCTATCTACACCTTCCCGTCCCTCTCCTGTATCCACTACAATCCCCCGGCCTGCTGTACATTACCATACCCAATCATATCGGACACTCACGATCCAAATCCCCTGTCCTGTCGATACATCAAAAACCAGCAGTACCAGCACCATTCATGACTCTGACATTGCGCTTCGAGTTCGCTACTAGACTATTGCAATATAAGATAACTAGAGCATTACCGTTTGGGGTGTGTATATATCAACGCGCTTGTTACATTAGAGGATTGAATGAAGAGTAATTCTGTACTTTTAGCGATTAAGGGTTTGCGGTTGGGAAAGCGTTGTTTTGCGGTTTCAGTATCGTGATATGCATGATGTTAGTATTGTGGTAATTTTTTCCAACAAGTACATAGCCCATGAAGATGAAACAGATTATACTATAGTAAGGTATGCTGCTGTGAGCGGAGTTTTGCTGTCTGAGTATCTAGTCTTATGTGATAAACAGAATATATCGAGGTTTGCTCCGTTCTTTACTCAGTCTCTCTAGGTAATAGCTATCAGCTCAGATTGGCATTATCTGATGAAATAAGGGGGGGAAGACGGTGTCTCAAATTTGTTTGCACGCTTTTCAATTCTTTTGAGCAGCCTGGGTACTTGGACGTGACTGTGACGAATTGTACCAGGTAGAATTTGCAGTACCCCCCTTTTTGGCTGTTGATGTGGTTATTGTAATATATCATATCAAGGAAAAGCGTCTCTAGTTCTTCTTGTGATAGGATATCGGAAAATAAACGTTCTTCTAGCCCATAAGAAGATTTTTCTGTGAATTCTATCTTGTTATTGACCACTATACAGTTTCTGACATTTCGAAAAGAGAATTACATGTAGCGATGTTCAATACTTGACTGCAAAAAGCTGTGAAATTTTCTCCTATCGATACCACAGCGTTCCTATGTGTATGTTCATGTATTACTTATATATTGGACCGCACAGTTTGATCACATTAATTCATTCATCTAGTTACAAATAACACTCTGTGGAAGTTGGATATGTGACGTTGTGTTAAGCCATTGAAAACATTTTACTACATCAGATTACATGAAGCATATAGACCACAGTCTGCAAATACTGACTCTTTGAGTCTGGATACAAATAGCATTCTGTAGTATATGGATGCATGATGTTTCACTATACTATCGCAGTTACTACACTACATTAGATTGTATGAGGTATATATACGTTACCCAGATGCTTCAATACTATTCTACTATTCCCAAATCATTTCAACTACGGCACTTACCATGCTCTGATTTCTAGTCGTTTAGAATAGGTAGACTCATGGTTTCCCCAATGCCTCCTATATCTGTAAACGAACTGCAATACTAATTGACCCTATTCTACAGATTGAAACAAGCCATATACAAAAGTTCTTCCGGGATATACCTAGGTTATCTTTCAGTATAGATCTTCGACGGACGTTTGGATTATTCTTACCACAAACGAAGCAGCACTCCTCATTCCAATATCCTCCTCTTAACATATCCCCCTATATCCATCGCTACTCCTGCCTTTCCTCACATCGAGCTCTCTTCTTCTACTTATATTCAGATCACTCCATGCCTTACAAGTTTCTCTTACATTACATGCAAGCCACACACATAAGACTAGTGTTTGCAAGCAAGCCTCCCGATCTCCATCTTCCCCGAACAATCTCCGCATACGAATTCCACACCTCCTGTATCGACCCTAAGCGCCATAATTTCTTCAGAATTTAAGTTTAGATTCTGACCCGATGCCAGTGCGTAAGGCGAGCATTTCGTCAAGGGGACAGGGCTGGATGGCCATATGCAGGGGCTTGGGCCGTAGCTGCACGTTGGGCGATCACATGAAAACAACGAGCTCTTGCTTAGCTTTGTGGGAGTACATGTGACAAGGGCTGGAAGGTTGCCAAGAAACCGAGCGAATTAGTCACGTCGAAGGAGTTGGGAATTTCCATGGAACGTGGGGTTGGATTGACCGCATGTTGCATTGGATACGACATCAAGCTGCAGAATCGGAGGTTGTTTTTTCGCCATTCAATCTTGGGATTTAGGCAGTTGTGGCTGTAAAGGATAACAACAAAGCTTGTTTCTAGTACTTTCATCACATGCATACATATTATGATCTCCAATCTACTACACTCTGATACACAGACCATCCAGTGAGTTGTCAGCATGCCAAAGACACTCGAAAGCAGGTATCAAAAAGCCAACTCAGGATACATCACAAACGCGATCGATTACCGTACCAAGTCTTCACTCTCCAGCTACAGCACCGTTTTGTGTGAGGCTTGAAATTACGTGTAATCACACTCTAGTTTCGCCTTTCGAAGCGCTCTAGAAGCTGCCTAGAAGACACTATTGCATTTCTAGAAGACTTTAGCCACAGTGCTAACCCTATTGTTGCACTCGAGTTCTCGAGATCTGCATGATTGAGTTTGACCGTAAAGGCCACACCGTTGGATAGCTCGATCGCAACAACGTGGTGGTGATAATAAGGTTTTTAATGTCCGAGTAATTGCTGCAAGTTCACATAAGCTGATTGGCTAGGGCTGTGTTACCGGGGGATAGTGCACACATAGAACCCATGGTTTCACGCGTAAGGCAGGGGACAACGCTAAAATCCAAACTTTATACGGGCCAGCCCTTCGCTAACGTTGGCACCACCCGGGATAGTAACAAGCCCTGAAAGGCTTGGCTGGTTCACTAGTCACAGCCCCAACAGAGTTAATTCAGCCAAATAGTATCTATTTTGGGTAGTTAATTCACCCGCTCATGGTCAATCAGGGTATGGATTGACTGGCATGTGCCAAGCATCTCCGCTATCTAACCAGCCTATGACGACATTCATCCTGCACGGTCCCTATCGTTGTTCTCCGCCGTTTTACTGGTGCCAAATAAAGTTTAATAGGTGATGATTTGTCCAACTCTATGCACGCCTACAGCAGAAGACAGGAAGTAACGCAGCCCTACTACATTTACTCCTTGCATGATGCTATCGCGCATTCGAGGACAGTGCATGCATGAAATTACGGTGAGTGTCTTCGTAAGGTATCATGGTGGCTCATGGCTTGCTGTCTAGACAGGGAATCCTGATTAGTAGGCTCGCAAAGACATAATGCCATGAAAACACCAAGGCCAATTTGTAGAAAATAGACGTTTCAGGGACTCCCTGGATGGCGACAGGAAAGGAGCGAAGGGAAAGGTAGGATTGAAGCTGCTGCGGAGGATTTTGCCATGGAGTGGTGAACTGATCAGAGAAGGATGTAGCTGAACAAGCCCTTAGAGTAACTGTCTAGGTCTACACCACTTTTGATATCCAGCAAGACATTGTTGATTCCTGAGAATCCCACTATACAACCAAGCAGTGACATAAGGGGAAGGAGCTACGAGAATTCATCGCTGATATTACACCTGTCACTTCTGAACAAAATTCGGACTGCTATGCATCCACATTCGCGAGTCTGTCAAAGCTCAAACACTAGCAAAATGAAGCAGAAGACATCCAGACGTTGAGTTTGGCATACGTGAAGCTACAATGCATAGGGCAATCCTACCGCCTGCTCATCTAATGCTAGTCGATCTTCTAGAAGGCGCAGGAGTGATGTTCTAGCCGGTGATCCTAGAAAAAAGATAGGGCTAAGCACATGAATCGGTGAGCACAAAGTTTGAATACAACGTGTCTTTGCTATACACGTTAATTCAGGCCAATCTTACTGTTGGCACAGACAACACCACGGCCAAGGGACTGAGCGCTTAGGCCAACGACTCGCAGCATTAGCGTCCACGTGGGTGAATTGGATGCCTCAGATCCAAGCAATAGAGACTCACGATCGAGAGAGGAAGAGCCTCAATTGGTCTGCTCAATTGTTGTATATAAGGAGTTCGGACGACCGCTCAAACAGAATCATCACTCACACTCACAACCATCACTCGCTAACACAGCAACTCACGCTCTCTTTTCCCAACTATCCACTCTCACTCTTTCTTTTAAAGACTTTACTTTTTAATCCAACTCCTCAATTCAAGATGCGTTTCTCTATCGTCTTCCTTGCTGGCACTGTCGCTCTTACTAACGCTGCGGCTGTTCCTCCTCAGCATTCCAACCCTGCCGTTATCGTAAGTTCCCCTCCATCATACAAGAAGGACTTGAGTTTCTAACAAGCAGTCCAGCCTGGAGCGGCACTTGATGTGCTCAAGGATTCTCCCCTGAACATCGGTATCAACACCGATATCGACGCTGATGTCAAGGCTGATATCGACACCAAAGTCGACGCCGATGCCCATCTTACCAAGCGCCGCGCCGGAGCCCGTCTTAACGGCGCTGCTGAGGGCATTGGAGCCGGAGCTTCCATCGCCGGAGCCATGAGCGGCCTCCTCGACAAGCTGTTCCCCATCAACAACTGGAACTCCGCCCGTGAGACCTTCACCCAGGCCACCGTCGACGCCATGTGGGCCAGGAACCCCGACCGAAACCGCTGGGTCGCCGCTGCCTGCTACAACATGAAGTGGGACGTTGCCAACCGCGACAGAATCTCCGATGTCGCCAGTGTCAAGCTCTCCATGGGCGCGCTCAACACTGACTACGACTGCTTCTACATTGGTCGTCAGAACTCGCTCTGGACTCGTGGTGATGGTGGATACATTAACGTGAGTTTTCATTCCCATTCCCACACCCTTTTTTTTTCCTAAAAAGATGAACTTTGACTGACCAACTGCGATAGCTTGCTGTTGTCTCTGACAACAGGTTCTGCACCTTTGACAGCCGCACCGCTGACCTTGACTGCCGGTAAATAATCTACGACTATTTACGCGATCAAGAACGACACATGCAATTGGTAAAACTCGACTAGACTAGACTCCTTTAGAACTTACTTTCCTTATCTTTCCTTTGTTTACTATCGTGGGCGATAGAGGTTTGGTGCCGAAGAAGCTTCCTCTGGACTCCCTCATGGCTGCTGTAATCTAATTTCTTCAAATCCTAATGCTTTGTATCTATTATTAGATAGATATAATCATCTAAGCCATACTGCTTTACTACATTTAAATGCATATACCGTGACAACCAATAAACAATAGAGATGACTGACCAACCCGATCGTTCTTTTGGATACAAAATTGCACAGAAAGCTATGATTTAACCCAACCTCCACTCAAGCACACTCTTTCTCAACCTGCACAAGCACCTTAACATACTCCTCCACACTCCTCGCCCCAACATGTGTAAAATCCCTCTTCCTCCCCTCAAACACAACATACGGCACACTATCCACCCCATTCCCCGCCTGTTCCATAATCGCCGCTTTAACCTCACGCAATCCTTCCTCCTGATCCCCCACCAACTTCTTCGCCTCATCCTCACCCAGCCCAGCAGCCACACACGCCTTCTCCAGCGTCTCGCGACCCGCGGGATCAGCCCTATGTTCAAAATACTGATTGTACAGACTACGCACTGCTTTCACTGCAGCATCAGGTCCCTTGTTGTTCTGCAACCAGTACAATATACGGTGTGCATGCAGCGTATTACTAATGGGACCGCCCTCGAAATCAAACGTTATACCCTCTGCTTTCCCCGTCAGGCCCATGTAATGCGCGTACGCCTTCATTTTCTCGTCGCTCCCATTGTACTTTTTTTCTTTTTGCCACTCGTATCTGTCGACGCCGTCTTCGTAGAAATCTGGGTAGAGTTGGTATGGGGCGAGCTTGATGGTAAATTTGGCGGGGGAGTCTGGATTAGCTGAGCGATAGGCGTCGAGGGCTTTGTTGAGGCGGACAAAGGCGATGTATGTCCTGTGTTTGTTGTATTAGGTTCGAGTATAGGCTATGCACAGCGGAGGGATATTTGAAATACCAGGGACATATTGTGTCGAGAGTGAATGTTATGGTTGATTCGTACGGCATTGTCGATCAGTCTTTCCCAAAAAGGGGATTTGTAAGCAAAGGGAAGAACGAGCAGAGTAATGTTTCTATAATACAGATGTCAGAAGAACATGCATTGGTGTGGGACAACACCCTAGGCGTGCATACCCGAGCATGCGGATACGGGCTGCGGGTCTCCAGGATCTCTGGCAGACGTCATGCGGGGTGGCACGCAACGACCCTTGCTGCTTCGCTAGGACTGATCTGAACTGTGGCGCAGTCATGCTGCCAAAGAGGAAGCTGTCCAGCACGTGACATGGGGTACCTGGTGATCTTTTTCGATCAAAAACTCAATTCCACTCGAATAAAGGATGAAAAAGACTATCATTGAGAGATGCGTTGTACAGCAGAATGCTCAAATCTAACACATTGGTATTGAACAAGAAACCTGAAGCGCCATGAAGATATGCCTCAACAACTGTTGCCCCGCAATCGCAAGGTACGAGGAGGCGAACTGAGCCTCGACTAATGGTTCAGTTTGACATAGTTTCCTATAACACGATTAGACTTGACTTTTGAAGGCTCTTTTGGTCTGGAACTCACCTGGAAACTGTCCTTGCTTCCCCCGCACCTTGCCAATCCACCATTCATTTTCGTTTTGAGTACGAGAAACAATCTCGATAACGTCACCAGTCAAGAAGCTCAGGTCACCTTCAGCTTGGGCTTCGTAATCGTACAGGGCTGTGACAGTCTCAGCAGCGGGTGCCCCACTGAGACGAGAAGGCTTGGGTTTTGGAGGTGGCGGCGCCGCACCCTTGGCTTTGGCAGCAGAACCCCATGAGGCTGATGACAGTGCAGGTGACTTGATATCGCCGGTAGCGGCTGCTGAAGGTCCAGGGCTGTATGGTGGTGGCGGTGCTTCCGTTTCTTCGGATAACGAACTTCGGCCAGCCTTAGCTTCCAGTGCCTTTGTTGCGTACTTGGACTGGCCTGGCCTCGCCCCTGCTACGCGAGCACCACCGGTGGTCTTGAACTTGACAATGGATATCTTTTCCGCCTCTTCCTGGGTATCTCCGCGCTTCTTGAGGTAGGCTGCCTCAATATCCAGAGTGAGATCAAAGTAACCAATATCCAGCCGTTGCATACGCTCATGTAATGTGTAGAACACGTTTAGCTGCATGTAGTAGAACGACTGGAACAGGGGCTTGATGAACTCTCTTTCCAATGCGAAGAGCTTCGGTAACTCGTCCTTGAGCAGATCATTGAAGTAGTTAAAGTCTTGTGTGGCTTGCTCCAAATCATTCTCAGCCTTATACATAGCCTTCTCATCTTTCAGCGTCTTATCTTTCTTCTCTTCAAGCTTCTTGTATGCGGCGCGGTGCCTATCGTAGTCGAGTTGCTTGTGATCGCGCTTAGCGGCAATCTTGCGAACGGCTTTTACGATTACTAGGAGCTCATCCGCAGGTCGGATGACTCGAGTTTCTATCATTTCGAGCTCGGGCTTAAGGGTCTCCTGCAATTCCTGCACTACAGCCTGGTATTGCTCGCAAGCTTCTATGCCGGCTGCGTTGCCTTCGTCGTGAAACGAATCGGGATCGGACATACGACCGGAGATTGGCTTATAGATCTCGGCAATGGCTTTCGAGAACTCGATTTGGTGTGTGAGCATGCCTGGGAGGAATGGTTAGGCGGGTGTTGGCGGGGCCGTGTGAAGTATGAACGTACCATTTATGGCCTCAAAGTACCTAGACATGTAAGCAAAAAGTAGGAGAGGAAAGTTTTGAAGCGAGCGCATACTTCTTTGATTCATCATGAAGCTTCTTTGTCTCCTTCTCCAACTCCTGGAAGCGTCGTTCGGCATCTGTATAGATTGGGTCTTTGGTAATCTCGCCCTAGAAGACGTACTGTTAGAGGTGGAATTTTATTCTCGAGAGAATAAGGAGCGCAAACATGCTAGAAGCATAGTGATACACGAGGGGACGTACAAGATTGAACCGTTGCTTGAAGGTTTGTGGCGCCTATGCGATTGGGTTAGCAAGCCATAATGCCCGAGCAGCGCGGGGACTTTGTCGTACTCGGGTAACGCTCTTGGTCAGGCCTTTCCAACTCATGGTGGAAGTATTTTATTATGGGTGTGCAAGAGAGATGTGCAGAACACAGCAAAGGCAAACTCTGGTCACGGTATGGAGGTGGATTGATCGGGAGAGGCAGCAGGTAGCGACCAAGGATCGCGAGCGCCTGCGTGGCTGCTCAAGTCCCAATGACGTTTGTGGCTATGCAGCGCGCAGCCCTGCTCTGCTCGGAACTCCCGGAACGCACCGAGGGATATCACTGTTGGCAGATGACCACGCCCGTACCCGCTGCAAGCGGACTATTGATCGGAGCGTATGCGAGCCGCGAACCCATTGTCACCCCTGACATGCCCGTTGTTTTTTTTCGCGCACCCAAAGCCCAACTGCTGCAGGGCGACGACAATTCCAGCGTTCGGCGTGCGGTGGGCTCGCACGGACCGGCTAGTGCCTCGGCCCGTTCGTCCGCTTAGTCATTGGAAAAAGCTCAAGCTAGCTAAGAGGCGACCTGCCTTTCCCACCTCTCCACCACTGCACCTCCATTATGCCCAACATTGCACCCACCATCGCGAGGCAGGCCCTGCGCATTGCCTCTCGCCGCTATCCATCACCAGCCTTTGTACGCACCGCTGGTGCGGCTGCGCGTCGTCACTATGTCAGCGAGAGCAAGTCTTCACAGGCGACGGTCAATGTCGACACTGCGATCAAGCAGGAGCAGCGGGCCTATTTAGACAAGACGGGTGAGCGGCCAAGTGATGCGACAATGCCAACAACAGGCATGGGCGCGGATGCCATGATGAGCCCTAGCGCCGGTAAGATTGAATGATTTGCCCCTCGACCCCGCCTCTCATGAGACTGACAAAATTAGGCATTCTCAAGCAGGCTACGGTAATGGACCAGGGATCACGGCCCATCTACTTGGACATGCAAGCTACTACGCCCATGGACCCTCGAGTTGTAGACAAGATGATGCCATTCATGACCGGCATGTACGGCAACCCTCATTCGCGAACTCACGCCTATGGGTGGGAGACCGACACGGCCGTAGAAGAAGCTCGCGCAAACATTGCCAATCTGATTGGTGCAGACCCAAAAGAGATCATCTTCACCAGCGGTGCAACTGAAAGTAATAATATGAGTATCAAGGGCGTAGCACGATTTTTCGGGCGAAGTGGCAAGAAGAAGCACATCATCACGGCGCAGACGGAGCACAAGTGTGTGCTCGACAGCTGTAGACATTTGCAAGACGAAGGTTTTTCGGTCACTTACCTGCCAGTAGGGAGCAACGGTCTCATTGATATGGCTCAGCTCGAAGCCGCCATGCGTCCCGACACTGCTATTGTCAGTATCATGACCGTGAACAACGAGATTGGTGTGGTACAACCTGTCGAGGAGATTGGACGTCTCTGCCGATCAAAGAAGATCTTCTTCCACACTGACGCAGCGCAAGCTGTTGGAAAGATTCCCATTGATGTCAACAAGATGAACGTCGACTTGATGTCAATATCTGGACACAAGATCTACGGACCGAAAGGCATTGGCGCATGCTACGTACGACGACGACCGAGGGTCAGACTTGAGCCCATTATCAGTGGCGGTGGCCAGGAGCGCGGCCTGCGAAGTGGCACATTAGCACCTCCGCTTGCTATCGGCATGGGCGAGGCTGCGCGGATCTGCAAAGAGGAGATGGAGGTATGTATCAAGTCTTTTTGTTCTCTGTTTTACAACCACGATGATTATTTGCTTTATACATGCATGGCTTTCAGAGTGTTAGGCGGCTTCGGCCGTCGACTCGCCATGTTGACAAATGTGCAGGGGTTATGAGTTCTTTATATTGTTCATTTGTTCAAAGACATGAGAGTCGGGGACATTGGGCTGACTCTGTCTAGTATGATACCAAGCGCATCACAGCGTTATCAAATCGTCTTCTCGAAGGCTTGTTATCACTCGAGCATACCACACTGAATGGTGACCGCGAGCGACATTACCCCGGTTGCGTCAACGTATCGTTTGCGTATGTCGAGGGAGAGTCACTTCTTATGGCGCTGAAAGACATTGCTCTTTCTTCTGGAAGTGCTTGTACTTCGGCGTCGCTTGAGCCAAGCTACGTTCTTCGAGCTCTCGGCAGCAGCGATGAGAGCGCACACAGCAGTATTCGCTTTGGCATCGGCCGCTTCACGACTGATTCAGAAATCGATTACGTCTTGAACGCAGTCAAGGAGCGGGTGACGTTCTTACGAGAGCTGAGTCCGCTGTGGGAGCTTGTTCAGGAGGGTGTTGATCTCAACACGATTGAGTGGAGTCAGCATTAAGTAATTCATTCATTTTAATACCCCGGGTGGGACTTGTACAGTAGGGAGGCGCACATTCTTTTAGCGCTGGTTATGGCTACGCTCGCTGAAGCGGTGACGAGACACATGACGATTATATATTGTACTATAGTTATGCAATAGCTCTACGAATGAAATGTATCGAGCAACTTGACATTACCCCCCCATACATGGCTGAAGACGTGGATTTGAATTTCGTGTATTGTGCCTAGTACAGAGTTATGGAGGATGCAAACGCGACAGCTGGAAACCCTTGCTTATCACGAAGACTGATGACGGAAGGATTAGCTGGTCTGGGACGCGATGGCGGGTTGCCAAGGTGTTGAGGGGCAATGCTCAATGCTCCGATGATGTCTTGGAGCTCCCCAGGTCCCCACCAACCTTGCAATGGCCAGCGAGAAAGTGCTGAATTGGCTATACAGCGTCCTTGTCAATGCAAGTCAAGCCCGGCGCGTCACACCACTTGCGCTAACACGATAATAGGAATACTTGGACGTAAATCGCACTTATCACGACGCGGCCGAGGCTCTTGCCAACTACCCGTCGCTCAGCGTTCGAACTGAGCCCTACAGTTAGTCGATCTTCGAATAGAGCTTGCATAGAGGCTGACGATAGCAGCTTACGAGAATGGCGTATCAGCGCTCTTACTGCTCCTCACAGGCACGCTGCCAGTCACATTCCGTGGTGCGACGTATGGTTTTCCGGTAGCAATATGGGTGCCTCATGCCTACCCGCGAGAACCGCCTATCGTATACGTGACGCCTTCTCAGGACATGGTCTTGCGGCCTGGACAGCATGTGAGCACAGATGGGAAGGTGTACCATCCGTATCTGGCACAATGGGCGCAGTATTGGGATGTGAGTATTCATGCGCTCTGTAGGCCATGAATTAGGCGCGCATTCAGAACGTCTATGGTAGCTGACTTTTGCGTAGAAGTCAACTCTCTTCGACTTCCTAGCAGTCTTGCGCGGCGTTTTCGCGAAAGAGCCGCCTGTGCGATCGAGACAGCAGCAGCCGCAGCAAAGTGTGCCCGCGCAGCAAGCTCCTCCACCCGTACCTCCACCTCCAGCTGAATGGCGACGCGCAGCACATGGGGCGCCCATTTCTTCGCCTTCACCAGCCGTATCGAACCAAGCTCCTGCTCCTCCCCCAAAGCCACCAAAGCCTCATGAACAACAGCGGTCCACGCCTCAAACACCGCATGACAGATATTCGCAACCGCCCCCTCTACCGCCGCATCCACCCCAACAATCTCAGAGTAGATATGATGGGCCATCAAACTGGCAGCAGCAGCAACAGCAGCCGCCACCACCAGGACAACAGTATGGGCCCAGTGGACACGAGAACCGGAACATGTCGATGTCACGGCCTCAACATCCACAAGTACAGGCGCATACCTACCCTCAGCAGTCGTTCGAAACGGGAAGTCCAGTAAGCCCAATGACGCCCAATGGCCAAATAACCGCATCACACTTTCAAGGCTCGGGACCTCATCAAGTATCTCCTCTCCAACCGAGAAACCAATATCAAGGACCCCCAGCACCTCCGCAACAACAATTTACACAACCTCCTCCAGCACAGCAGCATTACCAACAGTACCCGCCAGGTTATCCTCCGCCTCAAAACCAACAATACCCACAGCAACAACAACCACAACATGTACCAAAGCCCCCAGTCGACCTTCTCGACGATTCACTAGAGGTCACACTGCCCTCACAGTCAGGCAACCAAATCCCTATACCGGTACCACCGGTGCCACCAAATCCTGAAAAAGATGCGCTTCTCCGGGCTCTCAGCCAGACGCTTGTCTCGCAAATCAACCAAACAGTTTCATCTAACATGGCTGCCATAGCACCACTTCGTGCTCAGCAAGCGGCTCTTCAAAATGCACATGCTCGATTACAGGCTGAATTAGGCGAACTACAGCAGCTCGATGCAGCGCTTGCCTCGAATGAACAGGTGTTGAAAGGTGCCATGATCGAGGCGGATCGAGTCATGGAAGATGCGAGAAGGAGGAAGGCTCCAGACGTTGATGATGTTCTAGTAGCGCCCACAGTAGTTGGGGGCCAATTGTATACTTTGACTGCAGAAGAGAAAGGCATCGCAGACGCGCTATTTGTTCTGGGACGAGCGCTTGACAAAGGGCGAATTACCCCGGATGTATTTGTCAAGGTATTTACTATTGTCCCAAGTTTTGCTCCATTGAACAGATGCTAATAGTCCACAGCAAACGCGAAGTCTTGCTCGAGAGCAGTTCTTGAAAAAGGCGCTTATCAAGAAGATTGCCAGGGGAATGGCATTGGACGAATATCAGATGCAATAAAGCCGGCTTTGGGAAAATATGGAAGACACAGAAAGGGTTTGGCAATGTTCGCTTGTCATGGTATAATGTCTTGGCTCCCCATTCCTTCATATTCAACTACAGCCTTCTAATGCTAAGACTGACTCTTGGTGGCTATACTTTTCGATTGCTCTTGGATGCTATACAATCGTGCTATAATCGAGACAGTGGAGATCAGGTCTATTGGGTCGTAACATCGCGCCTGGTTGGTTAGAGAGCGGGTGACTCATTGTCAATTGCTCAGTCATCGTCACAAGCGCAGCCATTTTACACGTTTACCTCGTAGCCGAGAGGCATGACCAGGAAATTTTCAACACGGATAGAGTGGTTTAATCAAGGCTAAATCAAGCTCATGATAGCGCGGAGCTAAGAGATGCTCCTGCATCGAATTTCAGCGGGCCTACAATGTTCCGGTGCAGCCTCAAGCTAAATTAAGCCATCCAGTACGATTTGGGATCAGGCAACCAGCGCGCTATGGACGTGGCGAGGCTGCAGGAGAAGTCTTGACCCTCTGCTGCCTGGCAACCTCTTTCCTCTTTATGCCTCGCTTTTGACCGTTGGCATCGCGCGTTCTTTTGCACATTCACTCGCTCTCATCAATATCGACACTCGTTCTTTTTTTTTCTTCTAAGTAATTGATCAATACTATCTAATAATGTCCACCTCGCAACCTCAGGTCGCCCCACCGGCAACCGGGGCACCAACCCCGTCTTCAAATACACAGGATTCTACACCCCAGCCCCCAGCAATACCATCGGAATCAGTTACCAGACCGAGTGCGAACACCAACGCGAATGTGAACCAAGATGCGCCGATCGCTGCTGCGGGTACTCCCTCACCCGGTCCGAATACGACAACTGCTGCAGCCCCACAAGCGACCACAGCTGATGAACCACTTTCATTGAACGACAAACTCAATGCTGGCGACCGATACTGGAAATTCAAGTTCGCCGTCATGGCCGTTATCATCATAACTGGCTTGGTCGGCATTGGTTGTTTTGCGTGGCTCATGACCACGCGCACCGGGGCCTCTGATTACTACATCCTCGATTCATACTGGGGTTTATGGCCCAGTCTAATCTCTTGGTCTATATCCATCGCCTGGTGCCTCATCTGCATCATTGTCTTCGTTGTGCGGAAACGTACTGTACATCCCGGTGTGCGCGTGTCGATGGAACTACTCCTATGGCTAGCCTTTATCGTCACAGCGCTCTTTGCGCTTTTCTCTCTCCAGAACATAATGGATTACGGCATGTATGGCGGTCCTGATCAATGGGGCTACGACTACTCTAGCTCCAGCTCTCATGGCGATTACGTCTTAGCGGCCAACAACACCTGGGTCTGGCAGGAAGATACGAGCTACATCACCAGTCCTCGCGATTGCACCAGCCGCTACAGCGTCTTCTCCGAGATGAACTTTAAAGACTGCGCCGAGCAAGATGCATTCGTCAACAAGCTTTGGGCCGAGAAGCCACAGCGTGCTAGGGTCAACCTGACAGGTGTCGTATGCCAGTTCTTTGGCCTAGTCCTGCACTTTGTCCTCTTCGTCTGGGCCTGTGTCGACACCCACCGCCGCAACCGCACAAAAGTCAGCAAGGACGCCGAGAAACTCGCCGCGGGAATCGTTCAGACTATGATCAACAACGGTGCTATTATACCCCCGCCAGGACAGGCACATATGCAGCCCGGCATGGGACAGAGGATGTACTATCAGGTTCCTCCTCAAGGATATCCGGTTCAGCACATGTATATGCAGCAGGTGCCAGGACAACAACAACAACAACAACCGCAATCTGCAATGCCGCAGCAGATGGGACAGCAGGGGTATATGGTGCCGATGCAGTATCATCCTGCACAACAAGGTGCTGGCGCTCCGGGTGTTGGTGTGGCGGGGCCGAGCAATGAAAAGGGTGCTGGACCGCGGTATGCGTGAGGGAAAGAGATGAGGCGTGGAGGATAACTGGTGTGAGCAATTGTGCGGACAAGATACCCCCCCGAGCGATATATAATTTAATGACATTCATCAATCATGCTTTCTTTTTTTTCGAGCTTGTTTCTTCATTTGATTCGAGATTCGCAAAATATAAATCATTGAGTGCAGGATGAGAGAAAAACACTTTATTCTTTCTATACTTGCTACGCCATATCATCCTTGACATTGAAAATCCTGAGCGAAGTATCATCACTCGCAACGGCAATCTGCTCTTGTCCCTCACCCCCTCTGCCTGGTCGCCAAACAATCTGGTTAATCGTCTTAGCAGGTAGCACCTCCTTATCCACCATAGCCACCGCAACCTGATCCAGCGCCTCGATACCCACACTGCCAATCCCCAAGTCCCCGTTTTCGGTTCCAAACGCAAAGACAACTTTCTGGCCCGCATCTTTGCGCGTGGTGTTACACGCCACAGCCGTAACAGGGGCATTTGCCGCGACCGTAGCTTTGAGGATGACTTCTGAATCGGTCATCTGCCATATCTTGACGCTCTTGTCTCTTCCGGCCGTCGTGAACGTTGGGTGATCCGCTATCGGCGTCCATGCCGCATCAAGAATCATGCGAGAATGGCCTTTCGGATTTGCGTGTTTGAGAGTTAAAAGCGATGGTGCATCAGGGCTGCGTTCCCAAATGACCCATTGGCGGTCGCGGCCTACGCTAAGCAGGTACTTGTCGTCTGGGGAGAAAGCCAGGGAAGTGACGGTGAGGGAGTGTGCTTTTAGTGGCGGTTTGACTTCGAGCCATTCTTTTGTGTCGTAGAGGCGGATCACGGCGTGGTCGATGGAACTTGCGCGGCAGGCGGTGGCGACGAGGCTGGCGTCGTGGCTGATGGCCAAGGCGGAGATTTCGTAGCCGTGGCCGTATAGTTTTTCTGTTTCGGGCCAGAGAAGGTGGCGGGCGAGGTGGTCTTCAAAGGGGGGGTGTTTGAAATCGAGGGTAGATCTGCGGATGACTGAGGCGGGGTCGATGGCTTCGCGGTCGTCGTCATCGCCGTTTTCGATGGCGTCTTCATCACTGACGGCTTGGATGGCTTTGTTTGAGAGGCCTAGGACGGGGATATTGGCGGCGTCTGGGAATGAGGCGGATTTGGACGGTTGTGTGTCGCAGAGCTTGTGGAGCATCTCTGCGACGCCTTTTGGTTCGTCAAAGACACGGAGGAGCTTCTCGTCTGCACCGGAGATGAACTGAGTATCCGAGACTGTATCGATGCAGTTGAGATCGTATCCGTGTATTTGTGGCCGTGAGAATTCGTGCCATGATGGTGACATACCGTCGCGCTTCCATTGCGAGTACAACCGTGTTGTCTGGTCAGTGCCTGTTGTGAGTAGATACGAGCCATCTCTCGACCATGACACACCCTTGACTTCACGCACATGCCCTGTAACAGCCACCTGCTGTGTCCACATATCCTCTACAGCTGAGAATGTCCACTTTCGCCAACTGCCGGTACGACCGAGAGACACTACTGTGTTGCCGTCCGGTGACCAGAGTCCAATCCAGAAACCCCCTGCGCTGCCAGTAGCGCTTGTCGAACCTTTTTGGGCACTGATCTCTCCTAACCGAGTGACACAAACCCACACACCAGAAGTAGGATCAGACTCCCAGATCGACAGAGAATTGTCTTCGGAAGTGGACAGCAGCTGTAGCTTTCCATCCCGGTGCCGCCAAGACGCTTGGTAGATCCAGTCCTCATGGCCTAACAGCAAAGCCTCGAATGTTATTGAATGTTTGGATGCAGCTGAACTAATCCAATGAGCTTTGTTCGATAGCGATTTCCCCATACCACCCAAGGCAGGGTCATTTAGCGCAGTGCTCGCAGCAGGAAGTTCGTCTCCTCGGTGAAGTCGCCAGAGACGAATATACTTGTCTTGGCTTGCAGAAGCCAGAAGAAGATCACTGTTTGAGTCTGCTGTTTCTTTGGTAAAAGCAAGTGCGCGGATCCATCCTTCGTGTCCGGTCAGTGTAGCCGAAAGCTGAAACTGGCTGTCTTGAGATACGAATATCTGGATGGTTGTACGAGTACCAGCGACAGCCAGCACGGTTGAGCTTTCATCCAATTTCGCAAGCGCTAGATTCAGGGGAAAGTATTTGGGAGAAAGCGTTATGGTCTGGACAATGTCGACATCAATTGAAGCAAAGTCTGAAGAGTGAGTGAGCCTCCAAATCTTGACAGTACCATCGGAGGATCCAGTGGCAAAGGTATTTGATCCAGGGAGTGTGGCTATCCGGGTGACAGGTTGTTGATGTTCCGATATAGTTTTCAGACATTCAAAGCGTTCATCTCTCCTGCCTCGCCATATGCGGATGGTGTTGTCGGCTGATCCACTAAGCAAGACTGAGACGTCTGATGACTGAGTAGGGAAGAACTTGACAGAATTTACAGGCTTGGTATGCCCGCTTAAGATTGCTTGTACTCCGCGAAGTGCTTCATCCTGTCTTGGTGAGCAAAGAGTACGTCATTGCTGTTGCGGACTCACTTGAGGATCCCACAGGGCAATATTATTGTCGGCGCCAAAAGCCAAGAATTGCAAACCAGCGTCATCCCAATCGGCGGCCGCGGGATTTCGGTTGCCACCCGTGGCTATGAATTCAGGAGAGACGTGCATTGTTTGCAATGGTTGTTGTGCCTGCGCGAGTACTGTACCTAGTCATCCCGCCATAAGGATTTCTCTGGCGCTAGTCTCGCTTAGGTAGTAGTGGCGGCAGACCCGTTTGCATCCTCGGCCAGAACAAGCACAACCCATCTCTGCAACACGAGCATTTCAACATTGTCAATATTTCTCTGGTTGCTGTTGTTGATAAGAATCATGTCGAGCGATGGCACTATTCCAATAACAGTCGAGTTCAGGTATATTTCAACGGCATCTTCGCAATGCGCTCCTCATTGACTCCCCTCACAGTGGAGGGCTCGAGATCCTCTTTGCCAATCAGAAGAAATACGATCTCTCACTGCCCGCCAAAGACGAATCTGGCAAGCCCACAACTGTCGCTTTTCTAGTGAGATTTCTTTGCGACAAAGTCATGAAGGACCCACGTAAAGAACTGTTCGTGCTAGACGGCACTGTGTAAGTTTAGAGGGCAAAGTAACCTCGTACGTACTAATATGTTGAATCAGACGACCTGGCATCCTGGTCCTTATTAACGAAGCGGACTGGGAACTAGAAGGGGAAGATGACTATCAAGTACAAAAAGGGGACCATGTCATGTTTGTTTCTACGCTTCATGGGGGTTGAAATGTGTGCATAGGGTGGCGGAAATACCAGTGTACCTGGGTCATGTTTGGTACATGAAAGATGTATGGCGCTGTGTAGTACATTAGAATACTCAGCGAATCCAAGATGCAAGCCAGGGCTACGAGGGAAACGCATAATCTGGCTTACATAAGGTGTCGATGCGAAGTCGTGGAAGAGGTAATGTGGCTGGTATCGAGGGCGCTAGTGCTATCGCTCTTCTACTATTCTCCTTGTCTGGATATACGTATCAGCCACATTTCCCCTGTACTACAGATGGCCGAGGATATTGGGATTGGTAGGATGCTTGGGTTCATGCCAGCGTGGTGGCTTAGCGGACCAAATAGGCAATGCATACGATGCATGGCGGACAAGCCACTGCGGCCAGTGCATTAGATTCATTCATCTATCCGAGCTCGGGCTCTGGGCTGTGCGTGCAGCGTGTCTTGCATCAGGGTCTTGGGCAGTTCCGGTGTGCAGGGATGAGTGCGACCGGTGAGGCAAAATAATGACAAGCATCAGGGGTATAGGCTTACCTGCTGGATGTGAGAACAATGCGTCGAGTCTGTTGCTTCGTATTGCCAGTAGATTGTCAAGGCATCATCAGGCCGCCACCTAGGGGGTGGACATTAACCACTGCCAAGCTATGACCACGTGACTACGTGCGAGCGTGTTCCTAACCTAACGCGTGCAATTTGTCTCTTGTTTACCCCACCATCAGCACGCTCGACAATAACGACCTTGCAGCTATCAGAACTGCAATGTCATCCGACGATGAAGACTACAAGATGGCTGTGGCAAACTCGCTTCGACATACCGATGCGGACGTCGCGCAGAATATCAAGGCAGTCTCCAGCGAGCCCATCGACCTCGTCTCGGACACGGATGACGATGACGAAGATCTCAAACGTGCTATTGCCCTATCCTTGCAAGGAGACAGCAATGATAACCATGTGCAGCCACTCAACAAGAGTATAGCGATATCTACTCCCGTTAAGCCAGGTCTCAGCTCCATGGGCATGGATCGAAAAGCCATGGAAGAAGAGCGTCTCGCAAGGCTAGGAAAGCGGAAGCGGGAGTCGTCCCCAGAGCGACCTTCGAAACAGGCATCAAAGACAATACCACTCCCTGCGTCATCTACAGACACAGCCATACGGTATCCTATGGGCGCTATCAAGCGGACATTCGCCACAAAATACCCTAGGACAGACGACATGACCATCGAGGAAGTCCTAGAAGCAGACACAGTTCGCACGGCAGTCATAAGTTCATTCATGTGGGACTCCGAATGGTTGTTCAAAAAGCTGAACCCCGTCAAGACCAAACAGGTATGGATCATGAATGCAAAAGGCAAAGACGTCCAGCAGAGATGGCAAAACGAAATAGAAGACATGGGCGTACCGAATCTGAAGATTCATTTTCCACCCATGGACGGCATGATACAAAGTATGCACAGCAAGTTCATGCTACTCTTTGGGTCGAAGAAGCTACGTATCGTAATACCAACTGCAAACATGATACAGACCGACTGGGGAGAGGTTGCGAATGACTGGCAGCCTGGTGTCATGGAAAACTCCGTCTTTCTTATCGACCTGCCCCGTAGGGGCAATGAAACGACTTCCACCAAAGAGAACATGACACGCTTTGGTCAAGAATTGATGTATTTCTTGGAGATGCAGAAAGTACCAGAGATGGTCTTGCAGGGCATCTTGAACTTTGATTTTTCACAAACCAGTCACTTAGCTTTTGTTCATTCCATGTATGATGGTTCATATGATAATCTTTGGCTTCAGCTAACACATTGTAGTGGCGGTTCACATAAAACTGAATCAGAGCATCCGACAGGCCTTCCAGGCCTCACAAGAGCCATCCAGGATTTGCGCCTTGACAAGGTAGAGCAAATGGAACTAGATTACGCCGCTTCCTCGCTTGGTGCTATCAACGATAGTTTCCTATCACGCTTGTACCTTGCAGCATGCGGACAATGCTTCGCAGCAGACACGGCCACGGTTCCTCATGTTCGTAACCATATCCGGATCTACTTCCCCACCAACGAGACGGTGGGAAAAAGTGTCGGAGGTCCCGACTGCGGTGGTATCATTTCCTTGTCGCAACAACATTATAACACAGCCACATTCCCGAGAGAGTGTCTCCGCGACTATGAGTCGCTGCGAGCAGGGATGCTATCTCATAACAAACTTCTGTTGGCACGCGGTCGTAAGAAGGACGGACGGCCGGTTGGGTGGGTTTACGTTGGGTCGGCCAACCTATCGGAATCGGCATGGGGAGGGCAAAGAGTAATCAAAAATGGCAAGATGGGCAGTCTCAACATCAGGAACTGGGAGTGTGGTGTTGTCGTGACTGTGTCAGAGGATAGGTTGGCAGGGCAGGACAAGGACAAGGACAAGGCGGTACCAATGAGTGTATTTGAAGGCACTGTGGAGATTCCCTTTCGAACTCCTGGGGATGAATATGGAGCCAGACAGCCTTGGTTCTTCAGACCAGGGTGAAGGATCATCTGGCGGTATTCGCAGTGATGGGCCTGCACGATTGGGCCGATTTGAGGCACTAGTCTTGTTAGACGGACCGGTGCTCATTGTGAAGGACAAAGTAGTAATTATCGAAGGCTCTGGACATAGGGGTTGTCTGTATCATCGCCCCTCAACTACGTCAGCAGGAGTAGCAGAAGCAGCGGTAGTGCAATAACGCAGTCCGGGGATTGTGGCTCATTTTTTTCGGACGAGGCCGTTGTGTGTCGTAATACGGAATTATGTGTCCGGGGTGTCTTGCGGCTGTGGACGGCCTAGTGCAGCAAGATGCTAGTCGTGGATCTTGTGGTGCTGGGGCTGCCGGACCAATTTCGGGTTGGTGGCGCGAACAGCGCCAGTACACCCTGGGCGCACAAGCAGACACTGGCTTGGGCAAGGTCATGGCCAACGTCCATGTACGTATGTGCTTGACGACAATGCTGCCATGACCCCCCCAACGCCGCGTCTGTCTGGACATTCAATGTGCTGCCATCGACCTTTCTCATGTCCAACATGTATGCTGCCGCCGGCATGCCTCTGATGGCTCCCGTCCACACCTTCTTCACGTCGCCAGCACGATCGCATCCAGATGCAACGCATGGCAAAGAGCTCCCGCTACACCTTGTCCATCTGATTCTCACATACGTATGCACATGTATGCCATCCGAGCCTCGCAAGAACCCATCCGCTAACCCTGACCCAAGCTCGACCATGTCGCTGACCTTGCGCGCCTTACACGCACCTCGCGCCTCCTCTATTACATGACCATGCCGCGCTTGTACGAGCATGTCACACTGCGCGCCTATTCAGAAATCCGATATGTCGATGGCAGGCCGGAAGGCTATGGTAGTGGCAGCCCCTTTGCCATGGGACTGAACACGCTCGTGTCGCGCAACTTCAACAACTACATACGCAAATTTCGCGTCCTGGGCAACTGGCGCGAGCAAGACACCGAAGACTACAGACACGGTCGTGTGCCGGACAGTAGCATGGTGCTGCAGGTTGCTATGCGGGCTGCAATCGACCGCATGACCAGTCTCGACAGCTTTGCGTACGTTGGCGCCTTCACGCCCCCCTCTCCCTCCGACTCCTTTGCTTTGCTAATGCATTTCCAGCTGGGAACTTAACACTCCACCACTGCACACTATCTACCAGGGTCTCGTGAGTAGACCTACGTTGGCCTCGCTGACCATCAGGTGCCAACTGCGACGTACGCCACGCCCCACTACCATCATCCCCCCGCTGCTCAGCCTCCAGACCTTGGTTGTCTACGATATAGACCCTCTCTGTTATCCCGATGATATCTCGCTACTTTTGCTCGGCTCCAAAAAGCTTGAAAACATCACTCTGCATTGGAGCCCACGCATGCGCGCCGAGGGCGAAGAATCCGTCAATTTGTTGTCCATATTTGGTCGCTGTATAGCTGCCAAATACTCATTGCCAGTCAAGCGCGTTACCTTGTATAACTTGTACTCTCGCTACCCCTCCGAAGACATGTACGACGTCTTCAGTCGGGAGACTAGGACTGAGATGACAATTATCAATTGTGGAGGTTCTTCTGATCCTCTTACTGTCTTCGTTGACAATTCGTGGAAGGCGACCCCTGGCAATTTATATGCACCCAACCTCAAGATGATTCGTACCGACGATACAGATACCGCCATGGCTAAATCACTAAGCAGCTGCAAGGGCATCGAACGTGTCTATTTCATCGCAAGTAGGCGAAACGACTCCTTGTATTCAAAGGCGAACAGTTGCACTGCGACACCCACAACGCCATCCCACCTGACACCCAGTATGAGTAGCGGCTCTGCGAGTGCCAACGGTACACCCACTCATGGGTCCGAGGTTCGTACACGAAATGTTGCAAGCGAGTACATTGCTGCTATCCAGACCAATCATCGTACAATCCGCCACCTGCTCCTTTCTGATCGATGGATCTTATCCGAGGATACTCTATTTAGGCTTTGCCAATCGTGTCCAAATCTAGAGCAGTTTGGTTTTGCTGGCTCTGTCCCACCGCTTCAGTCCCTGCGTCAAATCTTTGCCCTTATCCCCAAGCTTTGGGCAATCCGTTTTTTGGTCCGACCAAACACGGACCCCAATGAAAAACCCGACATGATGGATCCGGACACTCACGCTTTCGCACTCGGAACAGAGTTTTGGCGGCCGGAGTACAAAAATGTCAAATATATTGGTTTTGGGGAAAACTTGGTGTTCAAGCTTGGTGGAGTATACTTTCCACCAAACAGCAAAGAGTCGAGCAATGGAGTTGAAGACAAGAGCGTAAAGGCAAAACTGGCTGGGCCAATAAGAAAATTCGAAATAGTAAGCAGGGAAAGTGTCAAGCATATTGAGATTTGGGGCATGGATACCACCGAGTTCGATCCTGAATCCCCTTGAAAATAATCCTTCGACGAAACTTCAAACACAGTTGGAGATGTTTCACAAATAAGCTTATATCAGCGGCGGTGAGCGACAACGCGACCACACACCACACTGATACTGCAAGTCTTATGAACAAACCGCTATGTCACAGACTACCGTACATACCATGGAGTCAATGTGACAACAAAGCAGAAGATCCTCCGGGCTCGCGCGGGACGAATTCCATAAGATTCGGTGCTTCCGTTTTCTTCACGACGTTTGCCCACTATTAGCCAACCTCAATCGTTTGACGTAACATCATTAAAGAGCGTTGCGTGCAAGATAGCCACCATAGACGCATTCGCTCCACTGTATACGATTTGGTCCTGCTTTTACTATAGCATAAACACGCTGTAGCAAAGCGAGACACATCGCTTCGTGCCAGCCTGTGGAAAGTCTCTCCGCTCGACCTTTACATTGTCTCAACATTACGTGTGTCATCATGTTTTTACCTTTTTCTTTCGCCACTTCTTCATGATTCTGGCAAATTGTTAGTTTCGTTATCATCTGCCACGGAGCCATGGCAAGCAATCCAAAAGTACTAATGTTTGTCTTCCCTCATTGATCCACGCAACTCGCCCGACCGAATGGATGAGACATGTAGCATGTCCCTCTCTTGTATATCAATTCGGGGCACTCTCCCTTTTTGGTCACCAACACAGATTACAAACGCCTTGCAACATGGGTCACAGCGTAACCATCCCAACTACGGTACACATCGCTAGCGATTTTGCCAACAAATATCTTATCATCAATGAAGCTGGACAAGGTAACTGCGGGAAAGTGCTTTTCTGCGTTTCCGCTTCATCTGCCTCAAATGAGCCAAAAGACTCAAGGCAAAGCACAGCTGTTGTCGCTGTCAAGACGGCGCAAATCGGATCATTGGGCCTCGGCCTTGCCCAGGAGATTCTGGCTCTCCAACGTATCCAGAGCCTCCTCACTGGTAGTCAGGTAGAGCAACAACTGCCGGCTCTGGTCAACTATAATCTACCAGCAGCAGAACCGAGATCACACTGGCTCGCCATAAATGCTATCCAAGGCTTCAACCTCGTCCAACTAATCAAAGCACTCATCCTCTCAGCTCCAGTTTGCAGTCCAAAAAACTCCCTCCCACATAATACCACATCTACCCCAACACTCCCCGCAACCCTCATGCTACACATCACGCAGCAACTCGTTCAAACCGTCGCATGGCTCCACACCACCGCCAACATCGCCCACGGCGACATTTTTAGCGGAAACATTATGCTCGACATCTCCCGCTGTAGCTTCTCTACCAACCCCGTCATTCTACCCTCCCTCGTCCTCATCGATTTCGACGGCGCAACCCTCGCCCCCAACGACATACTACGCGCAGCAGATCGTTCATCCGTGTATGAATTCCTCTTCTCACTGGGTGAGATCGGCGGGTTATTTAACCATGCTATTACATCGCAAGATGAAACGGGGTTCTAAGGCGAGTTGATGCAGGTGCTTATTGAGAATAGGTTAGATCGGGGTGTGCGTGCTAGTACAATGGGGTTTAAGGAGTTTTGCGCCAAGTTTGAGGGGGAGATGGTGAGGCGGGTGGAGAGTGGGGTAGATGTAGATGTGGAGAAGGCAAGGGAGTTGGTTGAGCGGGTTGTGGCGATGAGTGAGGTTGAGTTTCCGGGGGAGGAAGTGGTTAAGGAGGTTTTGGAGCGGGGTAGGGGTTTGAAATAGATGGGATACTCGTGCGCCTTAGACTTTTATAGAGGATGAAGTGGTGGGAAATACCCAGGTCCGGGGGGATATGCGGCAGATAGTCAATGGAATGGTCGTCTTATGAAGCTTAGGTATTCTCACAGCAGTGTACTAATACGGAGAGAGGAGTTCGAGATGTAGGAGTTATACTAGTAGAATGATTAAAATGAAATATGGGAAATCGGATGTCCTTTCTGTAGTACAAGACACCTCACTCTTATACTAGAGCTTGGTCAACAGTTTCGACCAAAGCTGCTCACAACCCTGTGTATTAGTATTATAAAAGAAACAAACAGAAGTGAACAGGCTTCTATCGACCGCCTACGATCGGGAAGCGGAACTAGTCCAAACCGGGAGCTCATACCTCAAGGCTTACAGAAGGTCACCACATATCGTCTTTATCTTATTTTCTGCACAGCTAATGTGCAACTTCCGACCTGGAAGTGCATTTTCTGACCATCAGAAAAAAAAGACTTACCTTATGTGGGTCTGTCTAGACTGCCGTATAATGGATCCGAGGGGTTCCGGACTGTGACGTCGCCTTCTCGGACCGGACCGAACCCTTTCCCGGCCATGACTAGCTCCACTCATGTCTCGTTGAATAAGCAAAGGCAGTGTGTCCCGGCTATATGTATTTCTAAGGCCTTTACTGATCCTAGACTTGATCGAGTGCGGATGAAGCGGGGATGGTTGACTCCGCGATAGGTGGTGAGGACGAAGTGCCTAGTATGCATGGGTAGGTTTCATCGGGATAGCGGTTCTGCCTAGTGGGGTTAGAAGAACACGATGTTCACTACGGGATACCCGGTGGATCAAAATTGTCAGACTCTACGTCGGTTAGTACTTTACTAAATTTGACAATAAGGTAGAAAGTCAGCTACTTGAGAGATGCACAACCCTACCGCGATATTATACTTATCTCAATCTTTTACATATATCATCTTTGCGATGTACCAGTGTGATATTCACAGGCAAGAAAAACTTAGAAAGGCGCGAGTGGTTAGTGCCACTGACCGGAGGAAGTATGACCTGTCTTGGATTCTCGCATTTTTTGTCGACTGGATAGGAGGTGACCGCGACAGTTTCCATAATCATACTAGTACTAAGGGTATTATCGGGGCTGTTAAGGTCACACCAAGGGCCGGTCCGAAAGAAACAAGGGTACATCCTATATTCTCGTCTTTTCTTCCAATGATATTATGAACATGAGACTTACAGCTTATCAAATTAGATGAAGATATGCCTATACCCTTTTCTATACTCTTTTCGAAATAAAATACGCACTAACAAAATTTGTACGTACGTACTATTGGTGGTTCAGCGCGTACGGACGTTTTGGCTCCTGTGAATCCGTAACACAGATCGTAGATCAGATTAGTAAGTTGTATACTGTATAGGCTATATGGATGTAAGAGACAGCGTTGTAGAGTCTTGCTTACACATAAAATTGAATGCTGGTCAGGCCGCCAGCTATATAATAGAGTCTGACAATGGTAAAGAAACATTATTCTCAAGCAAGGCAATCTCCACTCCTAGGAGCCAACTTCTCAACGCCGGTATATCTGCAGCAGCTCGAGTTGGTCTCGTCAGTTCGACACGACTCAATACTTGACTTTTTTCATACAAACCAACGCCACTAGCATGGATCCGAAGACAGCGGTCGGAGTTCCACAGTTTCTGCAGATGACGGGCGTCGCTGTCTTCATCTTTGCAGCATATGCCATATGGCCCGTAATACAGCGCAAATGGTATCTTGCAAAGTTTCCCAGTATGAACGAATATGGAACGGGGGAGAAGTATCGGCAAACGTATCTCTCATCAGCAAGAGAGATTTATGAAAAGGGATATACCAAAGTAACATCATCTCGCACTCGCACTCGCACAAAGCTAGACACTGACAATATTCCAGTTCAAGAACTCTTGTTACGCACTCATGAACGAACAAGGTATATTGGCTCTCTCTCTAAAAGCACACATTTACCCACTACTCACGTGTTCGCAGGTATACCTACCGTCGTCATTCCTGCAAGCCTCCTGCCAGAACTACGAAAACTTCCCGAAGACGTTCTCAGCCGCAGAGAGGCTATATCCCAAGCAAGTTAATTCACTCTCATGGTAAACAATATAGTTAACCGCCTGCAGCTAATGGAGATTGATCACACACGCATGGACCCTGGTAGCCCGACTCCCACCAATTCTGTCAAAGCTGATCTTACGCCAGCGCTAGGTGGGTCTTAAGAAATAATGCTCAAAAGTTAGTGTCGCTAACGCCGTTAATAGCCCGGCTGAACCCGACCATCTGCAATGAGGTTGATGATGGACTAACAGAACTAATGCCGCCATGCAAAGACTGGACCGAAGTCAAGATCTTCGACACACTAACCCTCCTCATCGCAAAGGTCTCCGGTCGTGTCTTCGTCGGTCCAGAAGTGTGTCAAGATCCCGAATACATTGATACCGCAGCCAACTACACATTAGAATTCATGAACGCCGTCCATTCCGTCAAGGCGTTACGACCGTGGCTAAAGCCCTACCTGGGTCCGCGCACACTAGAAGTCAAGAAGCTCCGCCAACGCGAGAAGCTCGCTGAAAAGATACTAAGACCCCTCATCGAAGACAGAATCCAGAGAAAGGCCAACGACCCTAGCTGGAAGGAGCCAGATGACTTGGTCCAGTGGATGCTTAACAGGAGAAACGAACAGGAATCCGTCAAAGACCTTGTCCAGTATCAACTCACCATGATATTCGCTGCAATCCACACAACAACTGCAACCGCCACTAGCATCTTGTACACCCTCGCTGTCACACCGCAATACATCGAGCCCCTCCGCGAGGAAATCCGCAGCGTCCTGCCCGCCGACGGCGCCATCACATTCCGCGCACTACAGCAAATGGAAAAACTTGACAGCTACATCAAAGAAGTCATGCGCGTTTCCCCCGCGTTCCTCAGTAAGTCCTCCCTTAAACCTCCTTCCCCTTTTAACCTTCTTCACTCCCCAAAAAAGAAACTAACGCAACCCTTCTTTTCTTTTTTGCTACAGCATCCTTCGTCCGCTATGCAAAACAAGGCTTCACACTAAGTACCGGCGCATACATACCCGCAGGCGTCTACATCGAAGCCCCCGCCTTTTCCATCTACAACGACGCGCAGTTTTACGCATCCCCAGAAAACTTCGACGGGTTCAGGTCGTATAGGATAAGGAGGGGGAGTGGGAAAGCGCAGGATATTGCGCGGAACCAGAGTGTTACGAGTAATGAGACGAATTTGAATTTTGGGTATGGGAGACATGCGTGTCCTGGTAGGTTTTTTGCTGTGAATGAGATTAAGATGGTTATGGCGCGTGTGTTGTTGCAGTATGATGTTAAGATGCCGGGGGGGAAGATGGATATGTATTCTCCGGTTGAGTGGGGTACGCATAGTAATCCGGATGCAAGCAAGACGCTTTTGTTGAGGAAGGTTGAAGTCTAGAGTTAAAATTTCTTGATAGAGAGATATGTATAATTTTACTCCACCACTACTACATCAACACATCCAATCCCTCATCATGCACCTTAAGACTGCGCTCCTTTTCCAAAAACATTTCCTGCTCAACCCTGCTCTTCTCCACGTCGACGAAGAAGTACAGAAACGCACAGCTGGCCAGACTCAACGAGAACAAGAAGTAGAACGGACTACTGTTGTTTCCCGTATCATCAATAATCGCACTACTCACCAGCGGCCCAATGAACGCGCTCGTCTTGCCTACAATCGAGAACAGGCTGAAGAACAAAAACTCCTTGCCGCGTGGTGTGACTTCAGAAATCATTGTTTGTGAGTAGCTGTACCACGGACACACGAGAAGACCGTAGAAGGCCTGGTACACCCAGACCTCCCATTTGTTGTGGAAACCGAAGCGTTGGGTCCATATGCCGATCATGCCCCAGCCATCCAGCAAGACAATGCAAATAGCCACGACCATGAACATTGTCTTTGTCGAAAGCCCGTACGACTTTTGTATATGCCAGAATGCGCCGATACCGACAGCCTGGGCAGCGATGCCGACAATGAGCAGGTAGGTCAACTGGAGGCTGTTGTAGGCGACGATTTCGTTTTGCAAGGTGCCAATTACTGTGACGGTGGTGTTGAGGCTGTCGCCGAGAAGGAAGTAGCCTGCAAGATATGCGAGACTCTGTCGCAATTGCCAGATCTGCTGCGAGGCATAAATAAGCTGCTTGAAACCTGCTATGATAATGTTGCTGCGCCCTGGATCTTGGCCTGGACGCCGCTTTTCGAGAATGAACCAGGGGATCGCGCAGAGGATCCAGACACCCGTTGCAAACGCGATGAGTACGGAAAGACCCCAGTTGTTGTTTGCCGCGCTGTCGTTGACGTGGAGCGCAAACATTATGCCCACGATGACGGCGAGGATAAGGATCTCGAAGACCGATTGGGTGTAGAATGCTACGTTGGACAGCTCGTTTCGCTTCATCATATCGGCGAACTCGTACTCTGCACGGTCAATCTTTCCTTCTGCAAACTCTTCGGCCTTGATACGCAGATCTTTGGTGTTGCGCGCGAGGCCAGGGAATGCAGCGGTCCAGAAAGTGATGGTGGTCTGGTACGCAATGAGTCCGACAATGTAGAGTCCTACGCCAATGTGCCATTTGTCTTCGGTATGGACGCCCAGCCAGCCGAATCCAATGCCAAATGCGATTATCGAGAGTACGATGAGGATGTTTGGACGCCAGGTGCCGAAGTCTGCGAAAGAGCCTAGGATCAAGAAAATAACGACCTGGATAGCGAAACTTATGCCGTTGCACAAAAGAACAATCGAGTTGATGCTGCGATCCCGACCCATGAAGAAGAGAGTTTCAGAGTCGCCGGCAGCCAGATACATGAGGTTTTGAAAGGCCGTAGGACCAAAGTTGAAAAGTGTCAATCCGTTGTCTCCGACATAGTAACTAATGGCCAATTGTTAGAAGGGTTCGACACAGCCAGTACATGGCGCGGTAACAATGGTTTCCAGAGAGGCGTATACCTACCAATAATACGCCCAAATTTCCCATCGCGAAGTTTCGTAGCGCTCGTCGAATTGGTCGGGCGCGACTGGTGTATCGGCCTCAACAGGGACGTCCACAGCACCTTTAATCGGGTCATCACCTGGCGCGCTGAGTGGCGCAAGGCCCGGCTCGTTGGATGCCATGATCGGAGGACTCTTACAACGAGGAAGAGCGGCCCTGGGAACAGTAAGAAAGGCTGCGAGACTAAATGTCGCGCAACCTAGGTCTTTTTCTATGCCGCACCGGTATTCCGCTAAGCACCCACCCTAGTCATTCGTCACGCCCCGTGGGCCGGAGATAGCATGGCTCGTTGATAAGAGAATGCATGGGGTTGGAAATGTGCGGCAAGCTGCAAAGCCGGGAGAAACAGGCCTGTCACCTAAGGACTTTGCGCGATGCATCCGGTGTATGATTGGGGCGAATACGATCAAGACATGCAAGCTATTGCCAAGTGGAGCTTGGTGGGTGGAAGCGATGTGGGGTGAAGCTGTGAAACCCTGAAGACTCGGTGAGCTAGGCTCGAGCGGGAATGGCCTACGCCACCGCCGTCGAGTCTTTGCAACCTGACCCGCTTTAGTATCTCAACCGAGCTTGCATCGGAAAGCGGCAAATGATTCTTCAGAGCCACCAGGGGCTTGAGTGTAATATGATAAGGTTTGAACATGTGTTTGGTGAGACTCATATCACCGTGTTGTAGCTCCAAACTTTGCTCCACCATGGCAGATACACGGACAAGAACTGGTTTTTTTTCATGTTCAATGAAAAGGAAGATTTGTTACGATCAGGATGTTCTGAAGTATCAGCGGTATAAACCCATGATTACAGTTGGGTACATTATCCATTGATTACTACGTGTTTCCTTTTTAAGAGCCCCGAATAGTCTGACTTGCTTCCTCCTCCGCCCCATTATCGCAACCAACCTCGCTGCCAAGGAAGCGGTACCAAGCGCGTATCCGCCTCTTCTCAATGTCCCAAAGCCCTCTTCAATTTGAAGGCGTCAATAGGAAGTCCACTACCTTGAATCCAATACTATCCTCATGAAAAGTGGTATGCAAAGGGCCTTCCTCGCAGCTCCTAGCAACAAATTCGAAGCATCACCGACGCACACAATTCGTGTTGTCCGCCTGGTACTTGAGCCAACGCTTCAATCTCATCGTATTCATTTTCCAGCTCCTCCGATAGCAATTCACGCAAATGACTTACCCAGTTCAGTAATTTCCCAAGCTCATCTTGGTGCGAAACCTCCATGTGGCGCCGGGGGACCTTGACCACCGGACCACGTTGTGTTCGTATTCGCTGGAGCAGCATTAGCACCACTCTGCCTTTGAGCGTTGTGGTTCATGCTTGGCGTAGAGTTGTTACTGTACAATGGACTCTGGAACGTTTCTCCAGTTTGGTAGTTGGTAAACCCCAAGTTGTTATTTATGGAAATAGTCGATGTTGCTTGGCGCCACGTTGCTTGATTCTGCAGCAAAGAAATCGTTGCCATAAGTAGATGGAGTGATGTTACCCTGCGCGTTCGGGAAAAACGACGCGTTCGTGCTGTTCGATTGGTGCATATGGCTGGGCATGAAGGAAGGTGGAGGTTGCTGTACCATGCTGTGGTGAGGCTGCTGTACGTTACCGGTATTGACAGCCAAATTTACATTGATACCATGGTTTGAGTGAGTCTCAGTCGGCGACCCAGCATTGTTCAATCTCGCATTCTGTACAAGACCTGGCTGCTGCTGCTGAGACGACAGGGGACCTATGGGTTGCTGTTGTCCCATTGGACATCCAGGTTGCATCTGCATGCCATGCTGTTGGACGGGAGACGGGCCATGGCCTGGAAAGTATTGTTGTTGTGCGATCGGAATAGGTGGACTTTGGCAAGCCGAACTATCGAAACTTACGGATGGGTACTGCTGGTATCCAGTATTCTGTGCCATACTCATGGGCTGCCTTGGTACGGGCGGAGCTTCAGTCCTCGGTGTACCTCCGCTCGGTCCTGCGAGCAGATTTGATCCCATACCAAAACAATTCAAGAGGAGAGACTGGTTACATGCACGTTGAAAAGCGGCCGCAGTAGCTTCAGCGTTCCTGGACATGTGTTAATTATACTTGTACAGATCGTTTATAACACTGTTTGACTTACCCATTCGGACTGAATCTTCTTTTCTTGTCAAATTTGGAAGTCTGAAGCTGCTGCTGCTGTTGCTGTACGCCAGGCGTCTGAGGGGTGTTCTGCATCGTACGAGTCGCCACCCGCAATTTATGCTTGGCATCCTCGGCCTCCCTCTTCGCTTCTTTCAATTCCTTCGCAATGATATCTAATCTGGAACGCCAATTCAATTCGGCGTCCTGGAGCTTTATCTGATTAGTTTGCATCAGCGCCATCTCTCGGCTCTTGAAATGGGCTTGCTCCGTTTCAAACTTGGCCTGTGAATTTGCCATCGCATCTTTGTCTTTCATAGCTTGCTCCTTGTCCTGCTCTGCTTTGGCAAGAGACACCTCCAGTCCTATGATCTTGTTCTTGAGGTCCTCAACGATCTTGTCAGGTTGTGTCTTCATGTTAACGTCCTCTCGTTGATTAGCTAGAGAGCCAGTGTGGATTTTGCGAAGTTCCTCTTCCAACTCTTGAATCTTAGCGTCTTTGATGGATACTTCAGTTTCAAGATGCGCGATTCTGACCTCGAGACAACTGATCCGTCTATTGGCCTTGATCGAAAAATCTTTATGTTGGAAGGCCTGCTCCTTCATCGCGTCTTGGAGATTTCTCGCCTCGTTGTTGGCATGTAGCCTCTCCGTGTAGCGTGTTTGGGCGCGCTGCTTCGCTGCTGCAGTCTCGGCTTCAGCAGCAGCTGTGCTTTTCACAGCTTCGGCGACGCGTTGGCTAGACTCGGACACTGCTTCTGCGAGGTGCACTTTGTCTTGCTCAAGTTCAGCGATGCGACGCTCGAGGGTGGCGATTTGGATAGGACATGGCGTGGGCGGCGAAGACTCAAGAGACTTTGGGGCCGACATACTGGATATTGGTACTGGATCCGTCTGGCTTGCAGCTTCTAATGTAGGACTTGAATAGCACGACTTCGCTGACATCGCCGCAGGAGAGGTCACTATATAAGGTCAGCGCAAGTGGAGGTGTTGTCTAATCAAAAGCCAGACAAACTAGGACCCTACTCGATGCGCTGCCGCATGAGTGTGCGACTGTGATATTGTGTCGGCTATATTTTCGCTTGAAGAGCGATAAACCAATGCTAGGGAGGGGTGGAAATACCTTTGCGGAAAGAAGCAGGTCCAAGTGAGATATTGTGTGTGTTGTGGGTAGTCTCACAACTGGGGAATCCGGTTAGCGTGAATTGTGTTGCTGAGCAAAACACTGAGGTACTGTCGTTCGAGCTGTTTGTTATGGAACAAATTTTTCAGTGCGTTACGTTCACGTTATCGCACTGTGCTGTAAATGCCTGGGCACAGTTAGGGTGTCTTGTGTGCGACGATATAATCAGTTGAAATTATTTCATGGTCATATATCTGGCAGTGAAGGTCATAACCATGGTTAGGTGCGCTAGCCACGTGAGTTTGGGACTTGATTTGGCGAGAATAACAAACTGAACGCTGGTCCCGCTTCAACACAAGGCGCAATACGTGCACGTGGCTGCGGCATTCTAATTTATGACCGTGTATTGTGTAGACTGTACGGTATAAGCGCGATATAAGTCGGTCTTGCACATTCCGGTCCAGCATATTCGGTATGCCTTATTGAATCCCTTTAGATTGGAAGTGAGTATCTATATTTTAGCTGACAGCGCTCAAGGATAGAGATACTTAAAAAATCACCTACTTTGGATGCACAAACATATTGAACGGCTGTATTGTCACCCAAGCCACGGGTGATGCGAATAAGTGTGCATTGCTCTCCTTCACTCATTTGCCAATGAGTCACACATTCTCATTTTCCAAAAACAAGCCACCTTCTCTTCTCTTCTCTTCTATCTTTCTCCGTTACCACTGTTATATCGCCGACTGTCACGTGCTCATGCACGATACCAAGCTCATGACACTCCAGTGCACTGGAAAACGAAGTGTTTGAATACATCTGACTTGAAACAGACGACACCCTATCTTATCACTCATCGCGTAAGTCTGTACCCGTACGCGATACTAAAGGTCGAAACAGAGTAATGAACAGTGCACGCGGGGTACGAGACAAGAGTCTGACTTGCCGATAGCCGTGGCGCTAGTAGTACCATGTGGCATTGCTTGGTACTCACACTCACTATTTCCTCGGCTTTCTACCCGCCGCATCTGCACTTTACGTAGGTATGTAGTATCTATACGAGCTTTCGCCACCAAACTCCTCTCACTTTCCCAGATTTTGCCGTTGACAAAAATGCCGAAACCGTAGTGACCTTAAGGATGCGCTCGATCACCCCATCCCACCTTTGAACAATGGGTCAATGCAAGCGTCATGCCGGTCACGAAGTGCCGAGCTGGCTGGATTCGAGTTCACAATGCGCCATGGAGTCGCGCTGTTGCTTCGGTCAAACCACGGAAAATCCAAACAATTGGAAAGACTGCCCATGTGAAATGCACTGAAACCCATAAGACTGGTGGCATCATCTGCTGTACAACTGACATTTGCGCTGATGAGGAGAGAAGGTAGTTACGCATTTGTACGCCTAAATATAGCAAGCTCCGCACAAGACGAGGAGTGACGGATGATGATCTGCAAAATGACGTATCACGCACTAGCACTAGCACTAGCACCGGATGTGACCCCGTGGGTGTATTGCTTTCAGAGGCGACTGTCTACTACTACAGTTACACTTGGTTGCTTGAGAGAGAAAACCACTGAGGAAAATCTACTTCCTCAATTTTTACATGCACAACTTAAGTTACAAAAGAGAAAGATTACCATCTTCTATAGATATACTAGCGGTGACCCAAGCTGGTCCAAGTACACCAAAGAGGTCTAGGGTGTAAGTAAATTGACATGGTCGTTGAGTTCGGATGTTACTACCACGCCAGTGTTTGTATCTATCGGTCCGCAAATGGGGCGACTTGTTTTGGCTTGGACCCGACTGCGGCGTCTTGCGGGTTAGCACCAGATGTCGTAGTAAGTAGTTGAGGAAATGATGTACATTCGAAGACCAAGGATGCGGGAAAAGGGAGCGTGTGTACTACAGTACAGTACTTACATATAAATACAAAGACCCCAAACCCCCCCAAGGAATACTTCACACATCCACCATCCAAACATCTTCTCTACCACATACACCAATACAACAACACACCAAAAAATATAAAACACCTTTAACCAACATGCGCTTCTCAACTATCGCCATGGCTCTAGCCTCCGTCTCCTCGGCCTCAGCAGCCATCTACGCCATCACCGTCCCCGCCGTCCTCACCCCGAACACAACTTTCCCCCTCACCTTCAACTCCAACCTCGACGCGACAAACTCTCTCGACGTCGCCGTCGCCTACGGCTTTGGCGCACCACCCCCCTACGCCGGCGCCCTCGGCTTCAACTTCAAGACCATCTACCTCGCGGGTGAGGAGTCTGGCTACAAAATGGGCACCAACTACACCGTCGACGTGGTGGCGCCTGCTGCCATTGCAGGATACAATGGATCCGTTGTTGTTACCGCGGCTGTGTACCAGATTTTCGGCTACTCGGGTACTTACTTTTTGAAGACGTTCAATGTTACTGTTGACGTTGGTGATGCGTCGCCGGATGATGGTGTGGTTTTCAATGGCGATGGGGACAATAAGGCTACTTGTAACCTTTAGGTCACGTGTGCGTGGTAGTGGGTTATAAATGAGAATGGAAGTCACCGACGTGGGAATGATGGTAGACTGTGTTTAGTAATGTTAGAATAATGTCTGCAATAGAAAGATATTTATGTACATAAAGATGCGTTGGTGATTCCTTTTTTTTTACCGTTTTTCAGCAACACAGGGCAGCTATAGTCAATACTTTGTTTGCTGCGGGGACAGTTGCAGGCATATCCACAAGACGCAAAGTACAATGAGCAAACTTCATTTGTGGATTGTCAACCTTGTAATTCTGCGCACAGTGAAGTTGTTAGAAAGCCTCATCGCCAGGCATTGTACACCAATCTGCTGAAGCATTCCACTGGGCCGGAACAATAAATGCCAGAAAGAAAGGGTAAAGTTGGGTGGGAAGTAAGAGTGATGGTCTTGAGCTAGAAGAGATGGAGTTATGTACTGTTTACGCTGAGTTTCTTTTGGAAGGCACCAGCAGCAGTAGTGGCTCCCCATTTTACCCTATCCTGCCTTGCCATTTCCATCCCGAATGCAGGACTCTCATCCGCAAGAATTCCTGACCTCTTCTGGTATCGCTGTGAATACTTTGGCCATAACATCGTCCGTACCATCAACCCAGTTCCTCCTCTCCTTCTCTGCCTTCTCCGCCTCAGCATGTATACACTCAACTTCTTGCTAGACCACTCCAGCGATAGCCAGCCCCTGCCACTCTTCACAATCTCTAGTAGCGAAGTGAAAGGCCTGGGGACGGACATAGGGACGAGCAGCACGCAACTCAAACACCCTCTAGTAGAGGAAATTGTACAATCCCAGCCTTCGAGGATACAAGTGCGTTCGTTCAAAAAGCAGCAAAAGTCTGGACTGCTGCGAACTGCTGTACTACCTCGGATGCGGAGATTGACGCACTCCGATTGGTGCGTCCACGGAGAAGACGATACGGTTGTGGGGCATTGGCGGGGTCAATTCCACTCGTCCACCCCGCCATTGCTATCTCTCTGCTATCTTGGAGACCCAAACAACGTGACTCCCTTTTCCTTCACCAACCCGTCGCTCATTCTCGCCACAAGCTCTTACCACACCATTCCCAATCACCCATTGCCTCCCAAGATGAGCACCGACGCAATCCCCACCACGCAAACAGCAGGCTGGATCCAAGACCCCGGCCCAGACTGCGTCCTCCAGATCCGGAACGACGTAGCCGTGAAGCAGCCATCCGCAGGCGAAGTCCTCGTCAAACTTGAATACAGCGGTATCTGCCATTCGGACTGTCACAACCTCGCTTGGCCAGGCAAGTACACCGAAGTGCCTGGCCACGAGGGCGTCGGCACCGTAGTCTCGCTGGGTGCAAATGTGTCGTCGGAGCTGATGGGCAAAAAAGTCGGCATCAAGTGGCTGTGGAATGCATGTCAAACGTGCAGTAGCTGCAAACAGGGCAAGGAGAATCACTGTGCCAAGCAGAAGAACACCGGCAGGAATGTGTGGGGCACCCTGCAGCAGTACGTCGTTGCCGATGCGCAGTTTGTGACTAGGATCCCAGATGGCGTCAAGAGCGAGATTGCGGCGCCGCTTCTGTGCGCGGGCTTGAGTCTAGCAGGTGGCGTGTCCAAACTCGAGCCCGAAGTCAAGCCTGGCGATTTCGTGGCTATTGTCGGTGCGGGCGGCGGCCTGGGACATATCGGTGTGCAGATTGCGAGTATCAAGGGGTACAAGGTGATTGCCATTGACAGTGGGGCTGAAAAAGAAAAACTCGCAAAGGAAATGGGGGCTGTGGCGTTTGTCGACTTCGCAAAGCAGGATGTCGTGCAGGCCGTTAGGGATCTCACCAATGGCGAAGGCGCACACGGCGTCATTTGCGTTGCTGGAAGCGAGAAGGCATATATCCAAGCACCAGACTTGTGCAGGAACAGTGGTGTCTTTGTCTGCGTAGGCTTGCCACCGGATACCTTCATGTTCCCTATGAGTCCCATCCACATTGCTAACAAGGGTATGTTGTCTTCCCAATCCAACTTATCTTGAACTGTCATTGCTAATTTGATAATATAGGCCTAACAATCCGCGGCTCATCCACTGGTAGCTCGAAGCAAATGGACGAGCTGCTCCAGATGGCTGTCGAGGGCAAAATCACACCAAAAGTCGAAGTCTACGACTTTGCTGATTCACCTAAAATCCTGCAGGAATTGAAGAGGTACGAGGTTACGGGTAGGAAAGTGGTGCGGGCGCCATAAGAATCTTGGGGGAGTTGTGAGTGTGTATGTTTAGTTGATGTACATTGTGGTAGGAGTTGCGAATGCATCAAGCACGGAGTTTTGTCGAGTTGAAAGTCAGAAATTGGAGTTGAAGAAGAAAACAAATGTACATTTCATCCGCTCATCATCGCGCGAATAAATGCCTAATACCAATCCCCCGCCTCCTCATTCGCCGTCACACCCGCCGGATTCATACTCAACACCCTCTGTCCCGGAATCGTATCCGTAAACGCGCTCTCAAACACGCCACTAACAGCCCTACGCCCAATCTCCTGAAAACTATCATACTCATCGTTCTCGCCCGTGATGGCACTCCACTGCGCATCCATGGGACTACGGGCTGGTCCCAGATCACTCCAGCGCGTCACGACGAGGGCCTGCTTGAAGCGGCCATGCTCATAACTGCGGACTGCCTTGTCTTCTACGAGTTTGAGCTCGAAGAGGTATTCGGTGGGGCATTTGGGACAGCGACGCATAGGACGGCAGGTCGAGCACAAGGGCACCATGCCGAGGATTTTCTTGCCGAGGTTGCGTTCTTTGAACTTGTCGATGGCGGTGGTGTCGCTTTCGCTTGCGTAGGGGATGTGCGAGAGTGCGCATTTGGGGATGGAGGTTAGGATGCCGTGTTTCCAGTGGGCGCACACGCTGAAATACGGTGTGTAGTCGCCGCGGCTGAAGAGGAGGAGGCGCTTTGCGGCGTCTGTGAGGCCGCCTTGGACGTGGTGTTGGGAGCGGACGCGCAAGAGGACGTGCCCCTTTTCGGTGATGTGGTAGGCGGATTCGTGCGTCCAGTCGGAATATGGGTCTTTCCAGCGGCGCGCGAGAGATTCATGTGGGATACCGTAGTCCGGGCCGTGAGCCCAGTTTCGGCGGGCGAGTTGGATGAAGGCGAAGGGGAGGGTGCGGCCGTCGGTTAAGCGGATGCGGGGAGGGGGCATGTGGATGTTTGTCATGTTTGGGCATTCGAAGAGGGGGTTGAGTACGTTTTGGGGCTTTAGCGATTCGAAGCCGGGTTGGATTCGGAGATGCCATTGAGCGCATGGGAAGCAGAAGAGATGGCGTGGCATTTTGGGGTCCATGGCGAGTAAGAAGTCTAGCCGGTGCGTGCGGTGCACTGGGTCCAAAAGAAGTTTGTATGGGTGTTTGCCTAGTCGAGCATACATGGTCCGGCATGTTGATGATAAATTGGCAACATCCAAAGGTGATAAAAAGTCGGCAATACGCAGCCACACTTCAGGTGATGCACTGGCAAGCATCGCCGTTCCATCAGGTCGTGAAGGGTCGTAAAGGAGAGATTCGTCGTCTTTCTCCTCTTCAATGGTGTCTACTCCATCGATATATGTAAACGCATGCATCATCTCGGTTAAGTCTTTTCTCTCTCCTGTATCCTTGTCAAGAACATCATCTTGTCTTGTTGACGCCGAAGGCGCTCGATGTGCTTTGCTGAGTTTCGAAGGCTGCGCTTTCGGCGGCGAGTACGGGCGCATATTCTCGCTATGTATCTGTGGCAGAGACCCTGACCTTGAGCTCTGTGGGTGATATAGTGGTGCGGCATATTGTGGCTGTCCCTCTGAATTGCGACGGTAGTCGGCTGCTTGCAAATCAACAAAGAGATGTGTATTGCTCGTGTCAGTGAGAGCATTGATGGCAGTGTACGGGTTATCGCGCAATGCATGCGGTGCAACCCCAATAACATCATTGTATCCCGGAAGGCCAAATTGAGTTACGGTTGAGCCGTTTCTTTCGTCGGTGAAACTACCAGAGTCTTGACGTGCAGTCCTGCCCACACTGGCGGTCGAGTCAAGCTTTCCAAGCATATCGCTTCGTGATCCTTTCTTGGAAAGCTTTTTCCGCGCGCCATGCGGCTTTGCTTCTTTACCAGATTTCATGCCAAACATGGCCCGGAAGCCACTCTTTTTGGTTTCCTGCTCTGCCATGGTGAAGTGGCTGCCGCTGACTTGGGCGTGTGTCGTGTTTCAAGAGGAACAACGCAGAAAGGCCCTTCTACGGCTTGACGAAGAATTGAGTAGGACTGCGTGTGATGCATGAATACCGTTTACACGGGAGAGATGTTTCTCAACAGATGATGGGAATTGCCGCGACTTGGATGACGATCGTCATAGCGCGACGGCGGCTTGTTTCGGCAAGGATCCGAAAGCATCCGCCCAGTGTGAGTGTGCGGTTAAGTACTCTAGGGCTGAGTTATCGATAGCATGCATGTCATGATCAGCAAGACGCCGGTGGTGAGCAATAGGCTTGAGCGTTCCCGGCGTCAAATTGTGCGGACAGGCGGGCGACGCGTGGGGTGGCAAACGCGAAATATGCACGAGCTGCTTAGGCCACGTGATGTAATATGTCAGACACATGTGATTCGTCTGCCATTGCACGTGTAGTCTTATCACACGTTCTGTACAGGTGCTTGTTTCTTGTCTTGCTTCTCATCAAGCCCTGTGATACTGGAAAGTCCCGGCTCATGCATACCCCTGAGGTATTCGAACCTGTCCTGCTCATTGTGTGTTCACCTATCCAAAGAAGTCTTTAGCGATCATCCTCTGAATTATAGCGTGTGGGAAGAAGCGAGGCAAGACTAAGTGGTAGCGCTATGCGATGGTCTGAATACCTGATGAATAAGATCTACAAAAATCTTCTTTAGTGCCATGTTGAACCCATGTTGAAGTACGGAAACGGGGGTATCATCGTTGAGTTTCCACCTCGATATAAAAAAAACGCCTGGTAACCCGTTAAACAAACCGTGGAGCATTGTTGAAGCCACAGTTCCCATGCCTTTCATACATTCGCTTTTCTTTTTAATCCTCCGCCCTCTTCTCCGCACCATACCCGCCCTTGCCTTCTAAATTCTGATAACTCAGACCCTCTCCCTTTCCATTTCTCGGTCCCCTTTCATCCAAATCTTCCTTGAGCCACCTGAGCACGAGTTCGCCCAACTGACTATTCCCCGTGTACTGCTGACCTCCAGCCGCTTCAACCTTGACATTCATTTCCTCTGTGCTGCCCCACTTCTTCACCTTGCCCAGACTCATATGTACCAGATGCGTTGGCCATGTAGCAAGGTTATCCAGGATATGCGTCGCATAAACAATCGTACAAGGCCTTGTCTCAGTTTCCTTCTTCAAGAAGTTGAGAAAGTTGCTGCGCGACAGCAGATCCAAATCTACCGTAATCTCATCGAGCAGCAGGATGGTCCACGGCCTCAAAAGACCCATGGCGAGCTGCACACGCCGTCTCTCTCCGTCCGAGACGGCATGCATGCGCCAGCTCAAGTCAATGTCGAGGATGCGCACGAGCTCGTCACGGCGCTCGGCGTAGTGGTCGCCGCCGACAGAAGAAAGGAGCGTGGGAACATCAATGTCGGTGCGGACAATGGGGTTCAGCACCCATTCGAGACCAAGATATGTCACGCCCTCCAAGCCCATCTTGAAAGGGTCGATACCGGAGATGTGGACGGTATTGGCGGGGGCCATGCGCTTGCCCGAGAGGAGACGCAACAATGTGGTTTTACCCGCACCGTTGGCTGCACCATGTTAGTGACCTTGCTTTGGTATAAGTGTTACAAATCTTGGAATTTGCTACTTGCCTCCGATCAGCAATGTTCTGCTGCCCGGCGGCAGGTCGAGAAAGACGTCCTTGAGCCCACTCGAGCCGTCGGGAAAGGCATAGCTGAGATTTTTCACGTCAATCGACGGCGCGATTTCTTTTGAACCTGTTGCTCCAGACATTTTTCAGAAAGCCTCAAGCAGAATACGCGTGTAAATGGCTGTTGCGCCCTTTGGTGGGGAAGAAGTGTACATCTTGCGTGCTAGACGGCCGTAGAGTCATTTTGGAAGGCTAGACTCGAGATGTGTGATGCCATCATTCCTGCGGGTGATCTAAGCTAGTCCGGATTAGGCAAGTATCAGACTCACGGAAATATGTATTCGCCATACTTTTCCATTTCTACGTACCCCTGTTGTTGTGATTGCCTGCTAAGACGCTAGAGATCGGATTATCGATTCATGACAAGTTACTGATTCATGTTTTGTTTCGCGGGCAATATGGAAGATCGACTAGTAGGTCGTTTCTTCATCTATTTTGTGAGCGCTATCGGAAATACCAGGGCCGCGCATCGAGTAGTTACCAATAGCATCCTTGTATGTTAACACAACGTCGCAAGTCTGGCCTGGTTTTCACAAGTAATGCACGGTAAGATAAAGTTTGTAGAATAGCATCCATACAATATGTAATCAAATCCCGAGGTTGTGCATATCTATGTACAAGCACTAAAAACCCAACCTCGAGATTCTCATACTAGAAAACTCCGAATCTGCACGGATCCACGTGCACTACTAATCTACTATACACCAGCATTGTTCACTGTCCATGTCCATGTAGAGCCCCCAAGCTCCCGGTGTTACCAGGAGGCAACGGCTGATTTAGAGAGAAACACAGCCGTTGGAAGAGTCCTCAAGGAAGAGACCACCGTAGATCTGGCTCTCGTCAAGAGGAGACTCCTGGAAACCAGCATTGGCAACATCAGAAGTACCAGTAGGCTTCTTGAGCATACCGCAGTGGTACTGGCCGCCACCAGAGAGGTCAGCGCTGATGGGGCCGGCGACCTTCTTGAGGGCACTCTTTCCCTTGCTGTAGAAGATGGTAACCTCGCTACGCTGGATGTTAGCACTGTATTTCGCTATCATTATGAGGAATTGGGTCAGGAAAACTCACTTCTTAACGTAGTCGAGAGTGATAGCAAAGTTTTGCCAGTTGGTGAAGTCGATGGGGGTAGCCCAGAGCTGCTTGTTGGTGCGGTCAAGAATCTTGAAGCTGCTCTTGTCGGCATCGCTCTTGCCAATGAGGGTTCCGGCCTGGAATTGGATCTGGTTGCTGCTGAAATCAGCGGCCTCGTGCCACACGTTGAGGTACTCGTGGGTCAGGTTCAAGGCCCTCTGGGGGTTCTGCTTGACACTCCAGTGGAGGGTCTTGACGCCCTTGCCACCCTCGCCATCGGCAGCATCCTTGAGAAACTGGAGCTCAGCGCGACGGAATCCAACCTGCTTCATGAAGATGGATGCATCGGAGATGGTGAGCTCGAGAGGCTTGAAGCCACAGTCGAAGCGGGAGGCCCCAACATTGGGGAACTTGAGAATCTGAGACCAGGTCAAGTTGTTGCCCTTGACGAATCCGGCATTGAAGAGGGTGTTGGTAGCAGCGGAATCGAAAGACTCGAGGGTGGCGTTCAGAGGAACACGGCCATCGAAAACGATGGGGCACTTGGGAACAGCACCGCCTGAAGAGGGGGCAGCAAGAACAGCAGAGGCCGCTAGGGCGATGGAAAAGAGTGTCTGGGTGAACATGATAATTGCTGAGAATAGAAGTGTCGTCGAGACTGTGGATGCAGTTGGTGTTGTGGAGACGGTTTCACTGGGCTAAGCTTTCGCTTTATACCAGTTGCTGGAATACCAAGCTATGTTGCAATTATCCTAGTGAATATACTTTTACCTTCTATATTGCCTGTAAGCACAGCATGCGTCCGCCGCGGCGTCTTTTGCTCGCCGAAATAGAGGGTTTCATTGTACCTTTCATCTGCAGGTAGTCGACTCAACGGGATCGCTAGCCTATGAAAACAGGGGAACCAGGCACCTTGCGCGTTCCACAGTAGGTCCGGCGACGTCAGAGTAGGGCCGCATTAATATGGGAAGGGTGCGTCCTCGCCTTACCACGGCTTGTCGCTGGGCTGTGGGGTAAAGTCCACACCATTTAGTGTATAGTTTTTAGTGCACTGACAAGCGGTCCGGCCACCCGCTGCTTGGGGCCAAGGCTTTCGAGAAGCCGATTTAATATCGACAAGCGTGTATACGTAGTATACAAGTGGAGATGAAGCACTGCTCCGCGCAGGTGACCATGGTGTGTGTGGAGAGGGCAATTCCTGCGCTTTGCTTGTTCCTCCTGCGCATGAGCTTAGCCGTGTGTGTGTAGTGAATGTAACAGCATGGGCGCTGTTCTTGCCTTTGATACACTGGATTCCTCATCACCTTGGTCGGAGTATCATAGAGTGGGCCTGCTCTGCCGGGCAAAATTGTCAAGGGAACTCCCGAATAGCACCGTAAAACACGCCAGCGTCGCCAAGAACGAGCAAGGGCCGCGAACACGACCGGGCGCTTCGTTCAGTCAAGGTGACAAGCCGTCCGACGAGCGGGATATGCGTTGGGTGCGATTGTTGACGATGTCACTCGTGAATACAGCAGGGAAGCCGACATATAGCTTCCGGATGCAAAAGTTTCCACACGTCCCGCTGCTCCAAAAGGGAGAGAGGCCCGCGCTCCGAGCTCCAAGTCGTGCGCCGCTAACCTTTCGCAGTTGCGGCTTCATAGTCACAAAGCTCTACTGGGGTCCCAAAGCGTGGGCGGCAGCTGTAATACCTGGCGTATACCAGCTTATAGTCGAACTACATTTGTCTTGTACTATCTGATGTGATCCGGACAAGAGCGGATCCTAGATTGCGCCAAGGGGAGCAGGTGGTCAAGCCGTGTTCAATACACGCCCATCCACGCGTCTCCAATCTCGACCTTCACAACAACATGTCCTGGTTGCCGTCTTTGTCCCAGTCATATGCGGTATTGTGTTCCGCCAACGCGCTGCTTACCGTGCTTCGCATACCCAAATCATGTGCCAACCTAAAACGCCATGCATGAACATGCTGACAAGCAACCGCAAACGCCTCCCTATACACGGCCTGAACATTATGTACTCTATGTCCCCGGTACACCCCCTCGTCCAGTCTAACCTGCCTTTGGAGTAAGCCAGGTAGCCTCCTCACAGCCTGCGTAGAACTCTCGCTGTCCATTTTCTCCCTCGACTCCAAATCCCATTGCGCGCAGCTTTGCAGTATCCCAACCGCTGACAAATTCACCCTGTCCGCCATTCTCTCGATCTACCGCGTCACCAAGCTTGATGTAGTCGGCATGGCGGCAGACCGTCTGTGAATATGACCATTGTAAACAATTGTTGTCATTGGCGCATTCGGAACCACAAGAACCGGCGTTGTGGTGCGCAGGGCGGTCGTTAGGGACGGGTGCGGTCGAGAGATTATCCCACCATTCGCGGCTGGGACCTTGGGAGAGGAAGGCGTGTGTGTACGAGAGAAATGATGAGTAGGTAAACGGTTTCTGTGGCCATCATATTAGCAAAGTGCATCAGCGCGCATGGGACACAAGACTCACAGTGTTGTATGGTCGGGTCCGCTCCCACTTCCAAAGATCCTCCATCTGCTGCGGCTTGACCTGGTGCAGCGAAAGCATGGGGACACACCACCTCTCCTTTGTAGTGACGACATCTTTGACCTTATCGCTTGCAAATGTGGGGTGCATAGGCGCTATCTTGTGTCCTGTCGCGTTCTGGATGGCGTAGGCTAGTACAGCGTCACCGCGCTGCTCTTCCTTGACCCAGTTCTCATATCGGACGCTCAGGCGATTTTCGCGCGGAATTTCTGTCGATCCAACCGTTTTGGCAGGGATGAGTTTCTTTACCAGACCCTGTGAGAGGACGATGCCCGCCCCGCCGTAGGCGAATTGCCGGCCTTCAGAGCCTTTGTGCGGTTCGCCCATGTAATGAGGCTCCGAGGGGTCCAGCTGGCTCAATAGTCTGAATAGCGTGTCCCAGAAAAAGTAGACGTCTGACTCGACAAAGACAAACCACTTGGCCGTTGGGTTGGTGATGTATGCCTTATCAACCATGGGCAGGTACTTGAAACGGTCGAGCTTGAACGACCGCTGTTGTCCCTTGACTGTCTCGCCCCCTTCGTGTGCCTTTTTCTGCGCGACATAGGCCTCAAAATCGAGGTTGTCCTTTTGGTAACTCTTGGGCAGCTCCGCTAGAATATCAATGACCTGTCGGTCACCTAGTCGCTCGTCCCTGTCGCCGACTATGATCAGGTTGGTGATGCAGCTCGAAACCGTGTTGAGATGCGCTTTTGTTTCGTGTGCGCCGTCCGAGGCCACCTTGAGTACGACCTGCACTTCTTCGAGCAGCTTGGTTGGGAAATTCTTGCAGTAGTCGAGCTCAATCGAGTTGGCGGCTTTTGTCTCCAGAGGCGGAAAAAACGACTTGGTCTTGGCCTTGTGTACGGGCCCCTGTGTACGCGACCCTGTGCGGTGCGAGAGAGAGTAGAAGAAGAAGAAGAATAGGAGGCCGGGAAAGACAAATCTCCATGGCCGTCGCGCCAGGCGGCCAGCCACTGTTCTCAGCATTCTGTTATCGCTATGGCCCCCTCAAGGCACCGTCGTCGCGGGGGGGAAGAGATGGCGGTCAATGGACAAGACAGAGGGGCTGGATTATGACGTAGGGCGGGCGCTGGATGGGCGGGCGACGTCGCCGTGGCACATTGGACGGCCCTTTGGTCTGTGGTGGTGGTAGGAGTGATGTATGTAGTTGCAGGCAGCGTTGAGGGCGCATTGGTCCACCCGTCGGTTGTCGTCCTGCGCCAGTCCAGCCCGGCTCCCTGAGTCTGTCAGGCCCAACACGCGAGTAGCTAGTCCACAAGCGGTAAGGCCGCCGGCGCTAATCCTTTCCCCACGTCTCCCGCTGCTCAACATCAACCCCAGGGGCCTTGTAGAGAGGATCTCTTTACAGGCCCATACACATGTACGTGGCCTGGGGGTGACGTTGACTTAGTGGGGGGGCCCTGTTCTGTAGAGATGACCCCCTGTGGTAAGATAACAGGCCGACAAGACACCCGTTCGTTGCTGATGTAAGAATACTTCATAACGATGACTGAAGGATGCATCGAGGAAGTGAATGAGACATGGGCATACAGGAGAGAGAATTGTATTGCGTTGATTACTTTCGTACCAATCTATGCAAGAAAACTTCAAGGAGATAAAACTCGTCACTGGAAAATGATTGAAGACCGACTGTATCAATGGGTGTTTGCTCTACATGAGTATTTTTGCATATAGAAAAGGAGATTCATCCAAGTTTCCTGCAAGGCCGCATAGTCATTGTCAGAAAATTGTCAGCTTTTACCCACAAGTCGTAGCGCTTTTGTACTGATAGATTACTTCACAGCTGTCGTATTAGCTGATACTACATTACTTGTTCATGTATTTTTGGCAGGACTAAACCTTTTCTATATATGTTTGTTACATAGCGTATCGTATTGATCATATTAGAACCGAATATTAGGCAACACCTCAACCTGACGGAATCGGGTATTAAAAAAAGATTCTGCAGTCAAAATAAAATGATTCGGGTTGACTTCACCCAGACCATGCTTTCTAAAATGCCTAAATATAGGATTTTCTGGCCCTCTAAAATTGGTGCCGTAGTTGGAGAAGAAGAAAAAATTGAGAAAGCTTCTTTAACACTAAAACTTGGGTAAACCCCTCTCTACGGGTGATTACCTTAAGGGGAATCGGTCTTAATTACAAACTAGTGTTTATCATCTAGGGGTGAATTTAATTTTAGAGAGAAAAACACTCAAGCTCTTGACCTTACAGAATTTTTAGCATCGTGGGAAAAGAATTATGGTATCCTAAAGAAAACCTACTCCGTTACCCCTCCATATATATGATTACAATTTCCTTTACATTACAAACAAAAGTGTAGACAACAAGCATCCACTACTGCTGTACTGAAATGAATACTATTCTGAATAACTAGAGATTTCTGACATGCCTTACTGTCAGATACACAACACTGATGGAGCAAGAGGCGACAGCGGAAGATGTCTATCTCGATAAGCTATGGAGAATAAGAATGAAAATTGTAGGGAGTCCCGCTAGATCCATAATTCTACCAACTAATGAAAAGAGTATAATGCAAGCAAAATAGGTAAGACAAATGGGAATCAGGAAACAGTCTGAACTCGAGAATAGCAAACGAAAAAAATCAATCTTCAGATAAACACGAACATAAATGTACACCATTCAATCATCGCATCTTTGAAATCCTAAGAATGTTCTATCGGATTTCTAGACGTCTTCTACGCGATATTAAAATTGCAGATTTGCCATTTTGAAAAGTGGGTTATGAGGTACACAAGGTCTAAATTACCAGGAATCACGCTGCATCACCGTGTGGGAATCTACCCGAACCATGCACGAGCACATCATTCCGAATGTACATCCAAGTTAACAATCTCAGACACTGGTAGAGGCTTGTGGGAGAGAACGCATACCAATGCGGTACATCGGTCCCGTGGCATCTGAATGTGAAGTACTCCACATCCATCTTTGGACTGGCAATAACCTCTGCAGATATTGCAGAAATCACATCAAGTTTAACCCCGATATTAAGATCTCACGACACCTTCCCCCCGGAATACATGGGAAACAGGCTAAAGGTTCAACGTCGATGATGGTATACACGCCATATAGCCGTTGTTGTTTTGTAAGCACATTCGGCTATTCCTGCCGGCCCTGCACCTTCCCCGCTTCCATGAGCGACATCACCACTTCCAGTCCGTATACATAAATAGCAGTAGTTCTCATTCTCGTTTACTTTAAGAAAAAAAGAAATTTGTTTCTGTATAACAACTCGCGTTGCTCTAGAACCAAGTACTAGCAATGCCTTCTTCAACCGCTGAGTAACTTCACCAAAGCTGCACACACTTACAACTGGTCGTCACTAAACGAATATAGTTTGGTAAAGCTAGCTCAAACGCTTATCCGCGATGGACCAAAGAGAATTGCGCCAACATTTCGACGCATCCGCGGCCTTTTCAACGGGAGATACGCATTCGATACTACCCAGGCACGTCACGTGTGGGAACTTGACTTGCGCTATCCACAGTACACCAACAAGCCCTTTTCCGTTCGGGGCACTACAGATGCTTACCATAACCAAGATACTTCATCCCGATTTCAAGCTTCACTTCCGACGCAAAGCTATCGAGAGAAGCAGCAGTCGACAACACCTCCAACGCCGTTTACCTCGGCACCCTAACCGTGGGCACGCGTAGCACGCACCGCATCCTCGTCTTCTCCTCGGGCATCCTCAAAGACCTCGTCAAGGTAGATTTCCCCGCTATAGACCAATGGTTCGAAGAAGACACGCGGATATACTGCCACCCCAAGGACCCCTACAAACGCATTGATATTTTGTCGTCAGCCCGCAGCATCAGAGTCGCACTCGACGGTGTGACGCTGGCTGAAACCACCAGCGCGCTGTTCCTGCTGGAAACGACGCTGAGAACGCGGTACTACGTTCCTCCTACAAGCGTTAGTTGGGAGTTTCTGGAGCCGAGTGAGACGAAGACGCTGTGTCCGTATAAGGGGCAGGCAGAGTACTATCACGTGCACGTTAATGGGAAGGTATACAGGAATCTGGTGTGGTATTATCGGTATCCGACGATGGAGAGCGCACCGATTGCGGGGTATTTGTGTTTTTATAATGAGGCGGTGGATGTGTGGGTTGATGGGGTGAAGGAGGTGCGGTAGTAAGTAAAAAGGGTGAGAGTGAGGGTTCAAGGCGCGGTGGAGAAAGCTCGAGGGGATCATTGGTGAGTTGTCGCATTGGATAAGGGTTTTCTGGGAGAACATTGGGGCAATCTGATCGCCATTACCGATTGCCCTGATATGGCTTTCAACAAGAAAGTCTGGATAAAAGGGATAAAAGGGACTCAGGGTATCTACGTTACGACCAAAACCCTGTAGGTCTTGTCGCCTGGAAAACCGACATGCTTTTTTCTTCTTCTTTGCGAATATCGCACGATCGAGGGTTTTTTTGAGAAACTCTAATTTTGATTGGACGGCCTTTTGTGACAATATATTTGGCACATGCTAGATGTCTTGTCTTTGTCATTGTTCAAATGTTAATTTGTGGTCCTGGGGGGTTTGTTCAAATCATGTCAGTCATGTCCCGCTGCTATTTGCGTTTACTACCAAGACATGAGCCGATAGCCGATGGAACTTGAAACACGGTTCGGTGTCTGGGAAGGGACTGGGTGTAGCGATGGCGATGGTAAAAAATTCATCTATCTATGACCGTGTTGGGCAATCATGTTTGGCTCACCATTCTCGCTTGTCGTCATGGAGAGAAGACCGGTGTGGTCGAAGCTAATTTTGAGGGGTAGAGGACAGTGTCATAGCCAAACTGCTGTTGAGGAATGTGCTTTTTCATGCTGGACGGTTGGGACTGGAGCCCTGTGTGAGGTGTCGACTGCAGGGCTCGAGGAATTGTCGTTGCTGCTGCTTTTTCCTCTGCGGTATGATGATGTTGGCGGTGGGAGCGTGCGATGAACCATGGATTGGGGATGGGAGATGGCCTTGGAAAGGGTCGCCGTATCGAGAGAAGCAAGCATTAGTCGGCCAGCCTTGAGTCGCATCCTGGCCTTCCTCCAGCACAGCCGCTATTGAGAGATTGGGATGAAGCCGCTCTTGGCAATACGCTAGCCCCTTTGGGCGGCGGCGGAGAAGGACGAAACATGCAGAGCCGGGCTGGATGCGCCATTTGGCTGCCTCGCCTTGGCAGGGGGAGCGGAAGAAGATTGCTCGGTCAGCGACGGATTGCTTGTCGGCAACACTGGACCGTTGCGCAGAGGAGGCAAGAGATGGATTTCGACATTGGCAAGCAGCTGGTTGCGCACACCATGCCGACAGAGCCGACGGCTGGCTCGGCGGGCGCCGTGGCAAGACGGGAGAGGCGCGAGTTGGGCGCAGTGTGCTGTTGATGAGGACGACTCGCAGCAGCACACCATTATCGTCGGCAGATTGCACTACTTGGGGAAAACGCTATATCGATGTATACTTTATGCGCTATCCCCGCTCCGCCTGGTACCGGCAATGCGCTGGTCTGTCAGGCGACCATCGTATTGTCTGCGGGTCCGACAGGTGCACCAAACGCCCACCACCCTGCCGGGCACAGGCACCGTTGCTTCCGCAGAGACGAGGCCGTTTTGACATAGCACATACCAAATCTCACGTGTTGTTGTTCCCGGAGCAGGTCGAAGAGAAAAAAAGAAAGAAAATGGTAATTAGAATGCCAACATGCGTCTCGCCACCAGCAGCCCCCCCATTGTGCGAGAGAGCACAACATCCCAACCGAACGTCATGGCCAAGTCTTTCCGCTCGCCTCTGTTCAAAGCCAAGGTATGGCTTCTCGTATCTCTGCAATGACTAAAGTAGTGAACAGATGTGGATGGTTTCAGCCATGGCCATCGCATCCGGGGCCGGCCAGCAGTCTGTCGGAAAGTCGAACGCCATGATGGAGCATTACCATCGCCATGTGCTTTGGACAAGTCAAGGTCGTAACGTTGAGGCGCCGTCACAGAGGTACATGTGTAAGTATACACTACCACTCGGATGCTGGCGCTCTGGATGCCCATGTAGACTGCGCATGTAAGTATGTCTGGAAGAGTGACATCGATGCTGTGCCCCACAAACGCCCAGCAAGCCATAGGTACATGGCGTCCACATCCGTACGCCCCCAGTTGCGCATCGCAGCAAACCGCCAGCGCCCATACGCCCGTCCCACGCATGATCTGCATCCGCCTAGAAAAAGTCTACCCGAAATAGCTCGTGCCGTTCCTGCTACGCCAGGGCTGCCCAGGAAAGGGCTTGCATGCCCAGCTCGCTAGTCCAATCTCTGCTACCGCGGTGTCGGAGCCGAAGATATATGTATAGGAGCCTCGCGCTGAAAGTGATCTTCACGAGTTATCGTCTGCTCTCATTGCCCTTCCCTTCAATCCCAAAGGGCATCGCGGCTCACCGTCCCTGGAAGTCCTAGACTTCTGTACATTCGCTTTTGCACCACACTCGCTTACCTTTACCAATCATGTATCTTATCACATTAATAGGCCTCGCGGCCGGACTTGCTACCCACGCTGTTAACGCAGCCTGCAGCGGACCCCTTCAGATTGACGACTTCTCAAAGTGGTCTTCCAAGCAGAACAGCTTGGGCACCTGGACCAGCGGTTCGTTTTCAATTTTTGCCCCAAAAATAATCCGTACATATACTCATTCTTGCAGATGATTCTTCCATGCCATCAATCTCCGCCTCCAACGGTGTTCTCTCCTTCAAGCCCAACGCCACCTCCTACTTCTACGAGACTCTCCCATGCCAGGCTGCTTCTTCCAATGGATACAACTCCATCACCTTCCAGATCAAGGGTCCCGCCCAGGGCTCTGCAACCCTGGAGATCCAGACCAAGGGCAGCTGCTCCGATGCTGCATACTCGTCCAAGTGGGTTACTCTGACTGGTCTGACTGGAAACACCCAGACCATCACCATCCCTCTGACTCAGTTCTCTGGTGCCAACGCCAATGCCATCACTGGATTCGTCTGGTCTACCTTTTCTTCCTCTTCCACCACATGGCAACTCAGCAAGATTGCTTTCGGGTGCAGCTCTACTGGAGGCAACCCCACCTCGACGAGCGCGACCCGCACTACCATGCAGACTGTCCCCGTCCCCACTGCCACTGGAACCTGTGCCCCCTTGGTGATTGATGACTGGGTTTCCCAATCCCGTCTGACTTTCCTGTTCTACAACGCCATGGGATTCCCCACTTCCGACGATAGCACCATGACCTCTATCACTGTTGGAAAGCCAGCTAAGAACCGTGTCGAGTTTGTTCCCAAGGACGGCTCCTACTTCTACAGCCAGTTCCGTTGTGTTGACGCCAAGGCCAAGGGATACAACGGCATTTCTCTCCGTATCATTGCTCCTGCAGGTGCTTCGCTCAACATCCAGCTTGACTCTTCAGACGACTGCGACCCGACCAAGGCCAAGTCGTTCTATGCCTCCTCCAAGGATCTCGGCTGGCAGTTCGACGGCTCCGAGAAGCTGTACACCATTCCCTTCAGCAAGTTCTCGGGTCTCAACACCGCCAAGCTCACCACCGTCCTTTTCTCTGGCTTCACTGGTACCACTTCGTTTGGCCCCATGGCATTCTACTGTGGCAACTCCGGAGAGTACATTCCTCCACCTACCCCTTCAGACTCTGGTTCTACCGCCACTGTCCCTGCACCCAGCAATGCTGCTGCTACTGGCCTCGTCATCGACAGGTTCGCCAATGCTAACAGCAATGCGATGGGCAACTGGCACGGTGGTGACGAGGGCATGACTCTCAAATATGAAAGCAACAAGCTCACCATCACCTCGCCTGATGCTGACTATGCCTTCTACACTCAGGTGTCCAGTGGATGTTCCGACTTCACCAAGTACAAAGGTTCTTACCTTCACATTGCTTACTCTGGTACCACCGACTTCACTGTCGCCTTCCAGCAGCACAACAGCAAGTGTGACACCGCCGTCGCCCCTTACCCTGAGACCTGGGACTCTGCTGAGGCCAAGCGCTATGCTAAGAACGGTCACATCTACATTCCCATCAACCACTTCAACATCAACCTTAGCCGTGTTGTCGGATTTGCTCTCAAGGGTTTCCACACTAAGGAGTCTGTCACTCTCTCCCTCATTGAGATTGTGTCATCCGTCCCATCCACTGTCAAGATCCCCAGCAAGGATGAGACCGGCAACCTTGTTTTCGCCTGCAAACGCCCCAACTCCTTTGCCTTTGCCATTGACGATGGCCAGCCTGACCTCGCCCAGGAGGTCCTCAAGATCATCCGCGAGGAGAACATCAAGGTCACCTTCTTCACCGTCGGTGCTCCTCTCCTGGACGCCTCCACCAACCTGACCAACGTCTACAAGGAGATGAGCGCCGCCGGTCACCAGCTCGCCCTCCACTCTTTCACCCACCCCAAGATGGAGGGTCTCCCAGACTACGCCTCCATCGACTGGGAGTACAACGAGGACGTCAAGGCCATGAAGTCGCAATTCAACGGCTTCCAATCCAAGTACTTCCGTCCCCCCTTTGGTAACGAGGGTGCCCGCATGCGCTCGCGTCTCACAAAGGCCGTCGGCAAGGACGCCCACATTGTCAACTGGAGCGTCGACGTCGAGGACTGGCTCTGGGCCGAGACCGACACCCCCGAGCAGCAGAAGGTTGCCTTCCAGCGTGACGTCAACAAGGGTGGTAACTTGGTTGTCCTTCACTACCTTTACCCAAGCACTGTCAGCTACCTGCGCGAGTTCATCCAGATTGCCAAGAAGACTGGAAAGCAGCTTATGCGTGTGGACCAGTGCATGATGGATCCTAATGCTCCCCCTCTATAAATGCATACTAGAAGGGAGGTGTGAAAGTTTTTGCTTTTCTTCTTCTCTTGTACTATGTTGGATTTTTGGGAAGGAAGGGGCGGGAGATGCTAACGACTGTTTGTTAATGTGGATGAAACAAGAGTCATGTTTGTAGATAATTTTCATCCCTGAGATCTTGTGTGTGTGCATGCTATAAACATGGAGAGACCTTGATAATTGTCAATATATGAATCTTTGGACCAATCTTTCGTTTTTGATGTAAACCATGGCGTTCCTAATAAGATTGTACGCTCTACGTTTTGCGGCAAAAATATCGATAGCTTCTGCGTATTGAGCTCGTTCAAGTAGTGCCGGTGCAAGATTACCCGTACGAACTTGACGTATCGGCGGTTCTTCGCAATACCCTTCCCCCCCCTTTTTTTGGGGGGGGGGGGGAGAATTTTGAGAGTGTGCGGGAAGTTGAGGGTATGGTGGAGCTCCTGATAAGGGTTTACTTGACACTGTTCGTAGGCAAGCTACTAACCAGAGACGGGCTTGTTAATATTGAGTGGTCTTGGTGCCACGATGTTGGCGTAGCTTGTTGACATCTGACGAAGGTTGCGCAGGAGATCTTTCCAAGTACGACATGTGTATTAATGGGGGAGCATGAGGGATTGAGAGCGTAGAAGACTTACTTTACAACCACTGATTTGACGCGCCTTGAGTGTTTTTGTCCTCGTTCACTGTTGTGACTGGAATACTAACCGCAAGGTCAACAAACACGAGAAATCTCCATGTTAGCGACGTTGAAAGAGCTTTGGATTCCTGTTTCTAATATTTTTTTTCTACGAGTAGAGCTGATAGTGGTTATTTCCGCTTCGACCTGAATTCCATGAATGGACCGAGATTTCACCGACGAGCTATTCAAAGGGCATTCAGCCCGTCACAACAGCCAATTCAAGATAAGTAATGATGATGTTGTGCTACTCTTGAAAACCCTTTATACTCTCATCCCCAGCCGGCCGAGCTTAAACTCATTGTTTAAAGAGAACTCTATACAACGACTGTTGTTCTTTCTAGTCAACCTATAGAGGGAACACGGAGGCGGGTGCACAGCTTTGTGTGCATCGAAAGCCTCCTCGAGGAGCAGTAAAGTCTCGCAAACATATTTCTCCAGCCCCGCATTGATATTGACCGTAACACTAGTAAAATAAAGTCATCAGTGATGACAATTTAGTATTTCTTAGGTATGAGTGGGACTTACTAGGGCTCCTAATCCTTGAGGTGCACCTAGAGCTCTTAGTGGTAGAAGCAAAGCTATACTGAAAACATACTGGAAGAACTGCATTGTGTTGTTGGAAAGATACAGTTGAGTAATTTTAAGGTAGCAAAGACGGAGATGCTGTGGACGTTTGATAATGATCATTCCTACCATACTTAGAAATATTCATATTTTTCATACTAATATACCAAGACATTGGATATTAATGAATGCGTTCTTTTCTAGCACCGGATAACTTCATTTGGACTATTCCCGCTAAGAGACGTAATGTAGAGAGTCTTACTTGGTTGTGTACGCCCGCACAGACATTGTAAAATCAGCTCCTACAAGCTGTTTCTTGAAGTCTTTACGACTCACCTATCGTATATACCCGCACAGACATGGTAAAATCAACTCTGCACAATATTCCAGAGAGGTGTCTCGGTAGCAGATTTGGAAATGACCAAACCAAGCAAAACTACATCGGTCAACAGCTTCTCAGATTAGTCGTTGTTAATTGGATTCGATTGTTCCCAAGTCTGCAAAGTAGACCTAGTTGATAACACAATGTGCTACAAGACAATAGCTTTGTGTTATGGCAACGCTGAGATGATAATCAGGCGCTTATTTAGATAACTCTAGATCTGATTTATTACAAGAAAGTACTAGGCTATTCCTGATAATTTTAGCGGAAGCTACACTATATACAAGTTGTATTGCTCTTAACCTCGATCCCGGCCAGTGTTATTCCCTTGCTAGTGGCCCACACACAAAACTTTGGCCTGCCACTACAGCCCTCGTGATTGGTGTCTGTCTGATTTGAGGCGCCCTAGATTGAAACCAATGTCCGAAGTAGGATCGCATCGGATCAATGCCTTGTTAAATTCCTTGGTTTATGTAAACTGCAGACGTGATCTCACCAATCATAGTAGACAAGGCCATGACATGATGTTTACGACGCAGTTAGGGTTTAGGCATGCCAACCCCACAAACTAGATTCGCTCGGAGCTCGCTACGCTTTATATCCATCAAGCAACCTGATTCTCTCTTATCCAACGCCACCACACTACGTATGTATCCAGAAATACTGCTCTACGTAGCCTTCCTTGAAGGCTAACTTCACCACCAAAGCATGCCTGAAGTTAAAGACTACGATTACAGACGCATGTCGTCTACAGAAAATGATTCCTGTGGAGAGGGCGAAGAGCATCCCCAAGACCACCGCCAACGATCTGCTTTCTGGACACGAAATATCAAAACAATCTTTGGAGTAGTCGGCTGGATGATCACAACCTCGTTGCTCATTACCATCCTTCTGCAGCTGAAGAATGCATCCCACTCCCATATGTTACACGCAACTATGACGGGGAACGAGTCACCTTACAAAGATACCTCCTTGCCATACAAAGACGAATCTTCGCCGTACGAAGACGCCTCTGCACCTGGCGGAAACCCATCTCCAACTCACACCGGGAGCTGGCCAAACTGCGGCTCTACACCAGCCGAAGCAAAGAGCCTTGGATGCAAATTCGACATTCTCAGCTTCGCATGGCAACTACCAGCATGCTACGATGCACAGATCATGGAAGAATTCCTCGCAGAGAAAGACTGGGTCTTCTACCGTAAGTCCAACGGTACATCACCCGTTTCCAGAGCCGTTGCGTTGCAAGGAGAGCTTGACTTGTTTGTTACACAAGAGTACCATCGTACACACTGCATGTACATGTGGCGCCAGATGCACCGCGCGTTTACGATCCAGAAACACATTGATAGTCACCTGAATGACTACTACCATACGCTTCATTGCCGCCATATTATGCTGGGCGAACAAGTTCCATCGGACGCGGTTGGGGCGGTTGGGCAGGTGAAATTTCCCGCTTGTCAACGGGTGGCTTAGTTGCAAGGTTCGGAAGACACTGTCGTTTACGTTCTTTGTAGGTGGAATGATTACACACTTGTTATCGAGAATGCCCTCCTCCAGATTACAGCGAGGTTTTTCTACTATCTTTCAGAACGACGAGATCAGACTGTATCGCCATTCTCATCTAGAGCCACATACCGGTTACCCACCTGCAAACCCACACATATTATTCCAGCACAACGCTATCTCAACACCATTACAATTCATCATCCAGAAAAGCAAACTCCAACATGACTTTCAACCCCGCTACGATCCTACCTCGGCCATAATTGCTAGCAAGTTACTACACAGCACGAAGCGGGCTCGATCCTATCTCGGGAGTACTGCGGTCCGACGCAGGCTTCTTTCCTAAAACCGAAGGTCCTACATATCTATTCGGCTTCTGAAATTGGGAGTTAAGCGTAGAATATACGTAGTTGTATTCTTAATCCATAGACGCAGAAGAAGTAATCGGTAGGTTAGGGAACATGAAAAAATGATGTTATGAAATTGATTCCTTAGAGTTGGATTTCTGGCGTACCGAAAAAGAATAGCACAGTGAATGAACGAGGGATTGGGGCCGTACTGAGAAGGAGGTTTTGTGAAATACTGGTACTGGCTATTTGATACCTATGGGCTGGCTTATGCGAGGTGTCTTTGGGGGTGGGGCTGTAATTTACTTTGTACGCTTTATGGCCTCTTGAGTTGTCACATCACCGCAGCCAGCTCCCCCAAATTTATGACTCGGATTCCGCTGGACACAGGAATTTCCTGTCAGACCCTGAATATTCCAGGCAATGTGATTACGAAATAAGGATTGTTGGTTTTGGAAGCCGGATTCGTGGGCTGAGAAGGGAGTTGTAGACTTGGAGGTTGGAGGTGCGAGATTTGATGCGTCGGACGATGGTATGGTTGTCGGGGAGTCAGATTGTGTTGCTTGTGCGTTGTTCAGAAGTTATGGGAGAGTCTTTGGCTCCTAATTTTGATCTTTTGTAGCGGTTCTCTCTTGGTAGTGGCATGTCGAATACTTCCTTCCTTTGCACGCTTGATCCCTGGTATCCGATTGAGGTGCCGCAATGTGGCCTTGTTGCTGCATGTAACACTTAATCTTTGCCCAATACATATGTAATTACCGACTGCACGCAAGCAGCGGGGAAGTGAGGATTGCTGACATCCACGGAGCGGGTAGGTGATATTTGCTGACGTCTGGGAAGCAGGGGAGTGGGGTCTTTACAGGGATAGATGGGGAGCGATAAGAATCTACCCTGGCATTTGGAATGCAAACGGCTTGTATTCCCAGGGTTTCGGGATCCAGGCCAGCGGGATGGAGCGGACGTGCGATGGGGCCCGGAAAGGATATTTCTGGCATGGGTTGGAAGATGATCCAGGCGGTCACTGTCTAGAAATTGTGGGTTTGAGGATTTTGATAAGAAAATTGTGTCGGTTTGTAAGAAGAGCACGGATGCGGCTATGTTCAAGGAGGCTGTAGAACTTGTTGTGATATTGTGCTATCGTAACGCATGTTCCAGATAGATTTGCGCAATGCATTCATCTCTATTGTTTTAATGGGAGTATCTATTGAGCTATATGGATTGTTCTGCTACTGGTTCAATCGACCATAAATCCAGATTTGTTTAAGATGAGAGACATCCCGCAGTTTATTACTAGTTGAAGTCATAAAGTATCATAAGGCCAGAGATATTAGAAAATCTATGGACCTGTTTTCCTTATTGCAATTGGATTTTTCTCCAGAATTTTTTACATTTCAAGATGGTATGGTGTGTCTTGAGTGTATGCTGAGACAGCATACATCATACACGTTGTGATAAAATGCTTGGATGAAAGAACATTTGAATCTGTGACGATTTTCTTGAGTAAAGGTCATTTCATGGAAGACACGAGCTAGCCATCGTCCTAATTACGTCAATGTGCATACTGTCAGCATGTCATGTGAAAGAAAAAGGGGATTTGTTATGACAGTCAATTATGTATGTAAGAATGGTCGGTACCTTGTTTCGGTATAGCGCCTTGGCAACGGTCACGCGATCATACTCCACCAAACACGATCACTACAGGATGACAGGTCGACTTGTACATGCACAATACACTGTTTCCTTTTGATACCTAGCCGACGAAAAGCCATGCAGTACTCGCGGTGTCAACGGAATTACTTCTTTAGTGTTGCTTTGCGTACTAATAGATCTGCGCTTCCAAATTAGTGTGCTACGAAATACGCACCTTTCTTGTTCCTGCTGATCACTGTGTTCAATTGCCTTCCCGGTCTTTCCAATATGACAGCGAAAAGACCAGTCGAGATAGGAGGCAAAGGGCTTCGTGCCCCGACGCAGCATTGTCTCTTGAATAATTACCCATACGTATTGTCGGCGCCGAGAGTAAATCGAGGATGGTCGAGGGGCGCGAGATTAGGTTAGCGGCAGGTGGGGACAGGACTCCTTCCAGAAGGCATGCGGGTCAGGCTTGGCAGACAGGGGACAGGGAGTGGGAGACGTGGGAGGCGTGGGAACCTGGCATTCTGGATTCTGACGTGCATCGCAGCAGAATACCACAGAGGTATTCTACAGCCCTGCGACCACTTTGGACGAGGTCTTCCTGCGACTGGCAGCCCCAAAATCGCCGCCTCCTCTGTCTACGTCCGGATCGTCCGTTCCATCACGCCATCGTTCCATCCGCTCCAGCGAGCTAGCCCACCCGTCCCGAATCCACTGCCGCCGCGCACTTTCACACTCGCCCACGACGCCCTCGATGCCATCCCTCTCGTAGCCCTGCGCTCCCCTCGATTATGTTTGCCCATACGAGGCTCCTGAACCCTCAGCACATGGCGTGTACTCGCGACCAAACATCCCAATAACACTCGAGCCGGTCAATGGCCCCCGGCTGAAGAACCACAATGGCCCTACCCACTCTTCAGTTCCTCGCGGGGCTCCTGCTCCTGATATACCTCCTCTCCTTTGTTCTTTTCGCCTTTATACGCATCGCCACAGGCGTCTCTATCCAACGGCTTGGCCTCAGAGGCTTGCGACGCATCGCTTTTACCCCCAAAGATGGTCTGCGCATCGAGATTCGTGGCCTCGGCTTTAGCCTCCACCGGCCCACCTTTGCCCAGCCAACCATTGCCAGCATTGTCTTGGATGAGCTCAAAGTGACTGTTGACCTGAAAGCGCTTGGTGACAGGCCACGGAAGAGGGCGGGTTGGACACAGTGGACCAACGGGACTACGAATACGGGCAAGAATGGCCACCCCCCCTCCGACGAAGCCACCCCTGGCGATACGACCGACGACGAGACACCAAGAAGCCAGACGTGGAAGCGGTTGATGGATGCCAAGGAGAAGATCAAGCGTCTGCATCGTAACATTCATTGGCTGTGCCAGGTCGATTTGGTAGCCAATGCGTCCTCTCTTGTCATTGTCGACGTAGGATCGGTACACGTTGGGGGCTTGCACTTGGCTGTCGACACAAGGCGCAAGACTGTCGACCGCAATAGGCTCTTCAACCACCATAAAGCCAAGCCCGATCGAGAACAAAGACCTGCTGAGTGGCTCTTGACTGCTCGCAGTATACTCTTTACGCCCGAGGGCAGAGAATCAACAGAGTTGCTCGATGGCTTCACCCTGAACATCCATGGCTTCCTTAAGAAGGAGCTTGAAGGTCTGCGTGATGCCTCCATCGCTCTCAAACTCGGCCGTCTCAACATCCCGTACGACGATATCAAGCTGTGCGTGGACAGAGCCCAAAAGTGTCGCGCCACTACCGCCCAGAAGCCGTCCCGTGTTAGTCCCACAGACACTGCCCTCATGCATGTTGCCGAAGAGAGCGATAGCCCTGGCAACCGCGAAGAAGCGCTGGCCCGTACCGTTTCTGACTCTCGTGAGTTTGCCAGCTCCATTCTTCGCGGTATACACGAGTTTCAGTTCGCCGTTGGCTTCCTCGGCCTTACAAAACAGATTGAGACTGGCCAAAAATCAGAGCCTCCTGTCTATCTCAACCTGTCCATGAAAGAAGTTGGCATGGACCTGCTTCGCTTAGACCCTCGCAGCCCTGCACATCGCATGTACTTTTCTCCCAATGACATTGCACATCAAGCTCTTCTTGCTGCCATATCCATATCCGTCGGCATCGACAATACTGACGGTCAGTGTGATCGTCTTCTCTACGTTCCCATGGCGACGACTACGCTGAACACAACTCTACCTTCTAAAACCATCCATTTCTCCAATGATAAGGACAGCGCAGAGCGCAATACCAATATTTTATTTGCTAATCTAGTCGTCACGTCCCCATCGCTGGACCTTGACCCTAAACATCTCCCGCTCCTTGTGGCTATTTTCCACAACTACGAGTCACGTCGAAAGCCGCAAAAAGTGAGGAGTCGCAAGCCCTTCTTGTTCCGTCGTCTTCTACCAAAAGCGAACATCAAAATTTCGATTCACGAGCCCGTCATTCGGGTCACTCTTCCACCGATGGACGTCAGTAAGCGCGACACTGACGAGTTCGACCTTCTCATCTCAGCGTCATCTTCCATATCTTTGGACATGGAGTCATCCCATGCCGCAGGCGGTGACTTGCACTATGCGCTCAGCTCAACTTTCCGCATGAATGCACAGCAGTTGTATTATCAAACAGCCGCTGTCGAGAAACATGACTTGCTGTTGACCGACTATCTTGAAGTGAAGGTACAAATGAGCGCTGCTCCGGACCCAGTGGTGGAAGTATGGGGCACTGCGCAAACATTCTCTCTCTATTTAGTCCGGCCTGAAATCAGTGAAGGACTGCGCCAGATCGTCACACAGATGCAGAAAAACATGGGCCGCAGGCGTAACGGACTCAAGCAGAGAGAAATGAACGTGCTGCGAAGGTTGCCCATGTGGATGGCTTATGTGCATCTCCAAGGATCAGACTTCAATGTCGAAGTAGCCGGTGTAGATCCCGCGGTATCCAAACACAGCCGTGGAGTTGCTCTGCATCTGGAATCGTGGACAGCAGAGTACAAGCAAGATCGAGGAGATGAAACGGATCTCAAGCCTATAAGACGGCGTGCTCCAAGTCGAACAATCAATCGAGATGATCATATACTTAGATCGCCTCCTGCTACCCCGAAATCACCCAAGAGAACTTCGGGCAACCCAACTGATGGCAGACGTGTTGCTATACACTTCAACGGCTTGGAAGGAGTCGTCATCGAAGAAGACGACCAATCGGAACAGGAGCCAACATTGTCATTACCCCAGATGGAGATTGCTTTCAACACTCTCTCTGACAAGCAAGGCCCGATTTTCCACATTCATACGTATTGTCAAAGCTTGTTTCTGCAGTACTCCTTGTACCGTCACTTCGCTTTGTGCATGGCGATACAAGTGCTACAGCAGTCCTTCGATCTGGGTGGGTCAAAGAAGGCGGCAGAGCCTACTACGCCTTTAGGATCACCGCGGCATTTGTCCGTGCCCTCCCTCGGTGACGATCTCATCGATCCCATGAATAAAATCAACCGCGAGATCGTAACGGTTGACATCAAAACTCACTTCCTCCAAATCAAAGCGGATATGCCTGCCGATCCACCTCTAATGCTTCAACTTTATGGATTAGAAGCAGGCAAGCATCGCTGGTCGAGTCCATTCCTCAGGTCGCGCCTGGTACGACTCTTCGCTGAGAATCCAGCCATCAAGAAGGTTTGGAGTCGAATTATCAGTGTCAAGTCATTACGTATGGACTATCGACAGTCGAAGCTGAGATATGGTCATACTGTCACGGATGAGAAATTATTTGACATTGCAACGGACGCAATTAGGATGGGCGTGCCTCATCAGCTGGTCATGCACAACGTCTTTGACAATATCGCTAATGTCATGAAGACTGGCAAGCAACTGCACCACCGCTTCAGGACTGGTACCAACGAATACGTCCTGGAGAAAGAAGCTGAAGGGCCCAAGGTGGTGCCAAAGATCTCACTACGCAGCCGTGCGGTACTATTCGAGCTAGAGGACAATGCTTTTGAATGGAAACTCGGCACTATATACCGCATTGGGCTGATGGAGCAGAAACAGAGGCTTGCTCGCGAGCATGCTTTTGACTTGAAAGTACGAAAGTTGCAGGAAGAGCAACGCGGCAACTCGCGTTACCGTGCAAAATCATCCCACGACCCTTCAAGAGGCAAGTTGAAGAAGAAAGAAAAGGACCTAAGGTTCCACCGGCGCACCAAGAGTGCAGAGTCCAATGCCAGCAGTTCGCCAGAGCGCGGTCGTTCAGATCATCCCATGCGATATAACAAAGACGGCTTTAGTGGATTGAGTGGCTCACACAGGACCTCCATCCAAGATGCTCGTATAAAGCTCAATCGTTTGAATGCCCAGACCTGGAAGAAGCGCATCGACTCTGCAATGTCGGGTGAGCACCGGGCAATGAATGACCTTCGCTCAACGTTCTGGGGCTTGGACGAGTTGCCCGACGACATTGAACAAAAGGAAACCATCCTAGCTGTTCCTCAACGCCCCGCTCTCATGTCGCTAGCTGTGAGTGACTTGGAGATTATTATTGACAAGCCCTCTTTCCCCATATCAGAGTACCCTCGCTTCTTGAACCGGGTTGGTAAAGGCATGCCATTCGATACACAGTATGCTTTGTTGATACCAATGCATGTACAACTCCAAATAGGGGAAGCCAAAATAAACCTCCGAGACTACCCTCTGCCTTTGATACACTTCCCAGCCATCGGAAACATACAATCATCACGCCTCCCGAGCGTGTCGATGAGAACAGATTTCGTGATTGCTGAGGAGTTCCGGGATATCGAATCTTCACGTGTCAGTCGAGTTGTTGTTGTACCACCAGAGCGGAACTCAGCAGGAGAGCTTACGGGTGGCTATGCAGTCGATGTTCGCCGCACTGTGGCACCTGTGAAGACCTACTCTGACATGGCGATTGACATCAATTCTGCATACCCAACCAGGATCACCTGGGGAACATCGTATCAGCCTGCAATTCAGGACATGATGCAAATCATCGAAAACTTCACGAAACCTCCCGTGGATCCTTCAGAACGTGTTGGGTTCTGGGACAAGATCAGATTAACGTTTCATTCTCGAATCAATGTCTCGTGGAAAGGCGATGGGGATGTACATCTCATTCTCAAAGGTTCGCGGGATCCGTACATGGTCACTGGCCATGGCGCAGGTTTTGTCATGTGCTGGCAGAACGACGTTCAGCTCAGCCTGGCCGAAGACGAAGACCCAAGAAACTTCATGGTTGTCAAGAGCGGAGGTTACGTACTTGCCATTCCAGACCTGACTCATTATGCTCGCCAGGAGACCGAGGCTGAAACTAATGTCCGTCCGGATACAGCCTCGAGTGCCTCCAGTCAAAAGCAACGAGCTGTTTTTAAGAAAACAGTCATGAAACTGAATGGTAACGTGCGATGGGTTGCAGGATTGGTCTTCGAGCGCAACTTGGATGACGGCGAACGCTCCTTCAAGTTCATACCTCATTACGAGGTCACTCTGAAGAATCCCGAGTATGCGAAGTCATCTGATGGAAAAGTAAAGATTGCATCGCTCCCTTTGGTAGAAAATACTAACAATTACTAGGAATATGACGCTTTCAGAGGCTTCCGTAGTCATCACATTCACATGTCCATCGCTATCGCCGCTCCCTTTGATCGAGAATGGTCCGTTGCTAACTTGGAGCCATCGAGGACCTACAACAGTGTCCATCTCTCTCCTCGTTTCTTCACGCATTTCTACAGCTGGTGGTCCATGTTCTCTGGAGCCATGTCATTGCCCGTACGTCAAGGCAAGCTTTGGCCCGGAGTGGAAAAGTCAAGCAAGAAGTTCGGGCGACACCTTGCGACCATCAAGTATAATCTGTTATTGTCGCCACTGTACATGAGCCACATATACAAGCACAAGGATATGGAGGACTACGGCGCAGGCGGTGTTTCCGCCACCGGACTCAAAGCTCGCCTGGACAGCTTCATGTTTGACTTGCATCAACGCCGAGAAGAGTTCCGGACTTTGGTTCAAGCACCGGAGGGTCAACAGAATAGTCGACAAAACCAAACCACTGGTATGCGAATAAACCAGGTCCAGCTTGACTTTATTCGAACAGACATCCGTGCCGTGTCTGCAAGTATTGCTGGAACTGGATCGGACGACTTGGACAATCTAGCCCCAGATGACTTCAGTAGTCACAATCAAGAAAACCTGACGGCCGACCTTTCAAAATTCAACATACCCGACAACGATCTTGGATGGGTGGACATGGACGACTTCATCGAACTGGGCTGGATCTTGCCTTCGCGTCGACACCCAGAAACGCAAATCCTACCGCTCGCATTTGCACCGCGCTTCACATACTTCCGCCAGACTGATCACAACAACAACATTTCCGGCGACGAGAATAGAAAAAGTGCCTTCGGAAACGAACCAACGCATCATTGCGTCATTTCAGCACGCAACGATCCACGGCGAGTACAGTGCCACTTGATTGAACAACGTATCGAGCGTGTGAAAGAGCAAATTGCTCACAATCAACGTACTGTCGATGATCAAGAGCTCAAACTTATACGCGTGACATCAGATGAGCAGGAAGAGACAAAACAACGCCTTGTGACACTAAAGAACCATACGCAATTCCTTCAGCGGAAACTTGAGTTCTTATCCACAATGCATGTGAGTCTGTTGGAGCGGTTAGGAGGAGCATCTTCGGATAGTACGGCCCGTGACCCAGAGGCAGACGGAGAAGACGAATACTTTGAGGCAGATGAAGATCCAGATGCCGCGGAAAGGAACAGCAAAGATTCCAATGTTCCTCCGAACCCGATCACCGACTCTACAAACGAGTTCAATAACCGGTTCATTATCCACAATATCCATTTGAAATGGAGCAACTCACTGCGAAACATCATCCTCCGGTATATTCATCAAGTCAGCCAGCGTCGCGGTTTTGTCTATTACATGTCTCGAAGGGCTGTAAAGTTTATCTTGGACGTTGTCGAAGAGCAAGAGAGAAATCGAGGACCATCAAATCGTTCGACTCAAGAGACTCCTGTGACCATGGAAACCGAAGCTGGCATGAACATTGATGAAGCCATTGCACAACTGCTGGATGACGGCAAGAAGTTTGTCAATGCCGATGAGGAAGACGCCAAAAACGAATCTCCTTCTGGAGCTGGAGCAGTGCCAGAAACTGTGCATGCCAACGCGTCCAAAACGGATGAAGATGTTGCAGACGACTATGTATCACAAAACTCGTATCTTGTGCGTCTCATCGCACCCCAGATACAGCTGCAAAGCGAAAAAGACACAAAATCTGCTGTCCTTGTTACGGCCAAGGGCATCCAACTCAAGGTTCTTTCGATCATGGACAAGGATCGAGTAATGGATGAAGTCTCTGGCCTTGTCCAGCGAAGATTCATTACTGCCATGGACAGCCTGCAGATCTTTGTGACGAATTCCAAGACGTTCAGTAGCACTGAAGACATTCACATGTACTCTGGAAGCAGCTATGGTTCACCTGCTGGCTCAGCATGGCCTCCATGGGTACCGTTTGAAGTCATGTTTGAGTTCCACACCAATCCGTTCGGTTTCCAGCGAGTCGTGCAGCGTACCTCGGCCAGTATGCGATATGACAAGTACAATGCGTTGCGCCTGAAGTACAATGACGATATTTCAGCAGCTGATTCCGCATCGTCCACCGACCACGTGGAAAGCCGGATCGACCACCTCTGGGTAGACTTCCCACATGTCCGAGCGATGTGCGATTCGAGGCAATACTATGCCATGTATGTTATTGTGCTTGACCTCTTGCTGTACCGCGAGCCATTGGAAAAGACGCGCAATGAACGCCTTGAGAAGATTATGCTGGCATCGGATTTCACTGATCTTGCTGGTGCACCGAAATTGGTCATGGGTCTCCAGGAACGTATTCAACAACTTGAGGAGATTAAGACTGTCTTCCAGATCCACGAAAAGTACTTGGACAAGCAAGGATGGGAAGACCGCATTGAAGTGGAGAAGGACCTGGCTGTATACGAAGATGAGCTGTTTTTCGTCATGAAAGCCATTACCACTGCACAGCGCAAGCAAGACGATCGTTCTCAGACGAGAGAGTCAACAGGTCTCTTAAGAATTTGTGTCGCAGCCTCTGACATCGTATGGCATCTTCTTCGCGAGGGCGCTGAGTCTCTGGCAGAGTTCCAACTCAAGAATGTGGTGTTTGATCGAACTGACAACAACGACGGGTCAAACGCAAACTCGATGGAGATTGAGCAGGTTCGTGGTCTCAACTTGCTACCGAACGCACTATACCCTGAGATGATCTCGCCCTTTTTGGAGAAAGACCAAAAGTTACCGGAAAACGCAAAATGTCTCAAGGTGTACCTTGTAGCCCTGGAATCGATTGCCGGAATACCTGTTGTGGAGCATTTCGAGGTTGAGCTTTATCCCCTCAAAGTCCAATTGGAGTACCAAATAGGCAAGAAGCTACTTCAATACGTCTTCCCAACATCTGGAGACAGCGATATGACTACGCCTTCTCCTCTCTTGCTCAAACATACCCTGCCGATCCAGGATCAAGGGGATGATGACGACGTCCTTCTTTCAAGTGTACCTCATAACATGGGGGCATCGCTATCAACTGATGAAGGCGCAGTGGAGTCTCTCAAACGTCGCCTTACTCCGACGCTGCAACTGCCTGACCCCTCCCAGAAGGGTGATGTCAAAAAGAGAAGCCCACCAAAGAGACCCAGCAACCACTACTTCCGTTTCTTCCGAGACAATCCATCTCGTAGTGGAACCGAGTTCCGCCGGAACCTGCATCCAAACTCGGCGCTGAACATCCCCACGCCAGGCAGTAACTCTTCTTTGTCCTCCACCAGACCAAGCTCTGTCCGATCTGGCACGACTAACTCCAGCATAACATTGAACGAATCCGAGCGTAGTGGAAAACGCTTTGCACTCTACCGTACCGGCACTGGTATGAGTATGGGTATGGGTATGGGTGAGAGGAAAGCCACCAAGAAGGAAGTCAGGAACGACGATTTGACAGAAATGATGAATCGTGCAAGTGAATTCATGACCTTTGCCTATATCAAGGTGCCATCCATGGTACTCTGTCTCTCGTACAAAGGCAAAAGTTCTCGCAACTTGGAAGACGTCCACGACCTTGTTTTCCGCATGCCCACAATAGAGTACCGCAACAAGACATGGTCGAACCTGGACCTCGTGACGCAACTCAAAAAGGATGTGTTACGTGCGCTCCTTTCACACGCAGGTACCATTGTCGGCAACAAGATATCGCACCACCGGCCCTCCGCCAAAGCGCAATCGCGCCTCCGCCAAATCGCAAACAGCAGCACGCTCCTGACCTCTTCCCCCGACCAATCCGTCACAGATTCAAATTCGGCTCTTGATCAATCCCCCGGCGGCGCCTCCGACATCTCCTCGGACGACCGCATCGTCGGTCGCCGCTCTTTTGCCTCGGGCCGCGCAGGCAGCACCATCAGCACCGTCTCCGAAGAAGCCTCTTCCTACTTCTCCACCTCCAAACCGCCTTCGACATCACAAGCCCGCTCCACCCACGGCTCCATCATGGGCGGCCTCTCAACCCACCACTCCCCCGCCGTCGACGTCGAAGACGGCCGCGCTTTTGCCGATGAGCTGTCGCGTGTAGACAATACGGAGCCGATCCATGCGAATTTGATACATAGTCTTAGTCGCCATATTGCGGGGGTTAGTTCACCGTTTGCGGGACATATGCGTGCTAGAGCAAATTCTGGGGCTGCGAGTACGAAGGCGGGGAGTGTGGCGACGGGGTTTAGTAGTGGAAATGATAGGGAGGACGATGGTGGGGAGGAGGAGGTGATTGGCGGTGATGGACCGAGGACGAAGAAGGCAAAGGCGTTGGGGAAGAAGTTGCTTGGTAGGGGTGGATAGGTGTCGAAGTCGGGATTTCCTTCTCTCTTCTTTGAAAGTAAGTCTTTCCGACTTTCTTTTTTTTTCTGGTTCATAGCGTTTTACCTTCTTCTCTCTTCCTCTTTTCCAACTTAAGGGGCGAGACACGGGCGGGAGTGCGAGGTGCAAGGTATATAGATTCGGTGGGGATGGTGGATACCATTCTTTTTTCTTTTTTTCTGTATAAATCATTTAACTAGCAAGTCCCTCGTTGTACGTAGAACTGGGGGAAAATTCATCATCATGTCATCACGGTTCTGCTGTGTTAATCATTGAGGTTTCAGTTTTCTTTCAAAGGAAAGAGAAAAAGACAAGTAGGAGAGTTTTGAGCTTTTTTTAATTTCATTGTTCTCTATCTCGGAGGGTAGGATAAGGTATATAGATGGATTAGAAAAAGCTTGAAAAATGGCAATTTGATATCATAACTTCGATCCAGTGATTCGATTGTGATTAACTGACTACTCAAAGATTTGCTAACTAATTACATCTCTCACTACAACTCCCTCACGTCTTGATCGCCTCACGCTGATTCTCCTTTTCCTTCTCCTTCTCCTTGTGCAATTCCGGATTAAGCGGATGCTTGGGATCATATCCGACTCTCTTCACGATACCTAGACCTTTTGTCCTTCCCTCACGGAAAAGAATGCGATCACCAACAGTGAGGTACTCCGGACGCTGGACGAATCGGAAAGCGACCTGAGCACGGTCACCGGTACGAATGTACTGGCGATCAATGTCGATGATGGCGCAGGTCTGGGAGACGGGTCCGACGTGGAGCATGGCTTGGTATTTTGTTTTGATAGTGGTTGCATGGGAGAGGATGAGAACTTCGGCAACGAATTCACGATAGACTTTGGGGTTGGGTAGGATGCCGGTAGTAGGGTCGGGTTTGTCGGGTTTGTGGAGGACAACCATGCCTTTGCGGACGTCTTTTCGGCGGACGTTGCGGAGGGCGAGACTTGCTGATTGGCCGGCGGAGCACCCAGGGACTTGTATTCGTTTGCGCTCGATAGAACGTACTTTTGTAGTTTGAAATTGGCCGAGACTGTCTGGGCCAATTAGGACGGTGTCACCCGTGTGCATGACGCCAGACTTGACAACTCCTGACACAACGGTACCGACAAAGGGGACGGAGAATGTGTCATTGACGTGGAACTCGAGAGGCGCAGAGCTGTCGTAGTTGCCATGGTGAGGGAGTGCGTTAAGAAACATGCGAACTAGGTCAATATTGTGACCAGTAACGTTGGACACCTGGAAAATGGGACATATGCGGCTGGACACAAATTGGGTCGCAGTGTTTATGCACTCCTCTCTGTTCTTGACGAAGATGGGTATTTTGTGCGCACCAGGAGATTTGAGAATTTTCGTCAGTTGCGTTATGGTCTGCTCGAGAATCTGGGGCGGGCAGATATCGATTTTAGTGATGACAACCATGACTGGCACTTTCATAGCGAGTGCGATGCCGAGATGCTCCCTGTAGCGGTTAGTGAATGGAAACAAAAGGGCGCAAAGTAGACTTACTTGCTCATACCAACAAGCCCATTATTCGCTGCTATCATGAGCAAACAGTAGTTAGGCTCGCTCGACAACAGGCCAAACACCGTGGTGCGCAGGTACCGCTCGTGGCCTGCGAGATCAGAAAAGCTAATGACTTTGGCCTGGGGATGTCAGAGCTGATTTGTGTGCGGTAACCGAATAGAACCTACCGATCGCCGACCAATTTCCTCCCATGTGAGCTTTCGGCCGGGGACATTCGAGACGACTACCTCGCTCTTGCTATCAAAGCCCATAATCTCCATACCAACGGAGCTCGTACGACCACTCTCAATCTCGTGTTTATGTCGGAAGAGATTGACGCGTGCCTTTCCACGGCCATCATCGAGATCGCCTTTAACTAAGACACCCAACATGGTGCTTTTGCCAGCATCAACTGGGCGCTGTGAGCATTTGCGCAATTGAATCTGATCCGAGCAACTCACCATTTCCTACAACAGCTATCCTTGTCTCAATTACATCGTCGACGCTCTCCGGCCGCTTGCGCAATATCATCTTGCCACTGCAGCCTGTGTCTTTGGCATCGCGTGGGCCGACTTCAACGTCACCACCAACGTTCCTTGTCAGGAGCATCCTGTAGTCGGCCTTGATCTGCTCACACACGATACCTATTCTCTCCACTGCGGCATCCCAGACTTCTTTTGTAAAGCCCATTGAGTCGCCCGTGTCCTCCAATCCCACGTCAAACAGAACCTCGCCATGACCTTCAGCCAGGCGGTCCTTGATGTGCTCGGCGAGGGCGGCGACATTGTCCTCGGCAGGGTCGGAAAGAAGCGTCTTTAGGCGAATATGTGGTTTGCTGTCGTCAGAAAGACCCAATTCGTCCAAGACACTCAGCTCGTCGTGGTCGTCGAGAGTGGCGGGGGAAACTCCCAGGGGTCGTCGCAGCGCCTGTTGCTTCTCTACATAGTCTGCGAATTCGCTGAGGGCCTGTGGCGACAAGTCAGATTCCGCGCATAAGTCGCAGGATGGCTACGCACCGATTCGCCCTTGCGCCGCTCTGCTGGACTCTGTTTGGGCTCGTGCCTTGAAGCCATTGGATATGTGGGGATAGTGATAGTAGTGGATGGTGGAGTGATCGTAGTCGATGTCAGGTTGTGTTGTGTAGTATGCAAAGGGTTCGCCGTATTAACAAGACGGTTGATAATCGCGATATGCGGGTCGAGAGTCGAAGTTCCATGAGTCGTTGTGCCGTGAGGATTGAAGGGTGGCGTGTGCTGGATGACGCTGGAAAGTGCATGATGCTAGGAAATCCGGGGGCGGACGGGCACTTAAGCTGCTATCGATAGAGGCCATGACGCTGACACCCATCCATTGACTCACCCTCCGCCCTCAACGCCACCCGTAAGGCTACCAACGCTGTGATCTTCATCGCAGTCATACACACTAGAGTTGCGCCCTCAATGGATTGCGGATCCTGGTCGCGATCCAGACTCCAAACTCTGGCCACCGCCAAGAAGGGCGCAAACACGAACACGACACCGCACGACCTTCACCGCTAGCAGCCGAGGCACATATCTATCACGGCATCACAGACGACATGGGAGAGAACGAGTCATGTGACGTGTTGGTGAATCTAATCTTACATATTGCCTATATACAACCTCATTGACTCCTTATGAGGCCATCGCCGTGGCGGTGACCCCCCGCTCGCCGCAGTATTTGGCTACTTCTTTTTGCAATGTCTCGCGCTGGTTGTTGGCAACCTCCATAATATCACTGACACCATTGACCGCCTTGCAGTACTCAAACGTATCTGCCATCTGCATAAGGACCGCCGTGAGCTGGTTTGGCAGCCACTATCACCAGTCAGCAAACATCCAAGTACAAACGGGGACAACAACTTACTGTTACAATCGGACTACCACCTGTGGCAGTGGGGTGCGATGTGTGCTTGAGAATATACTCGCGTGTGAAGCACCAGTGCCGCCAGCGGAAGTCGCGGACCTGGTCGAGAGCTTGAAGATAGAGTGCGGCTGAGATGGAGTCACCCTTTGCGAACTCCCGTACCCCGGCTTCTTCGGCGGAGTCGCGCACCGCCTCAAGAAACTCGCGATGGTTGCCAGGGCGGTACTGACGAAAGTCCCGAAGAATATCCGTTAGAGGTGTCTCCGGCATCTGCACTTGCAGCAGATTGTCACACATGGGGATCATGCTGTCGTTGGCTCCAGACTCGCCGCGGAAGGACATTGGCTCTTCGCTCACACCTTCATAGATGACTCCGTTGGGGAACATGGACTGCGATGTGATGCCAAAGATGAATGTGCGGAAGTTTGTGTAGCCTTGAGGTTTGCTGCGATTCCACATTGCTGCCATTGTCAGAAACCCATAGTTCAGTTAGAGCGTGTCACTTACTGTTCATGACCCCGTTGACTTTGCTCAGTCCATTGACGAGCGTTCGCAGGCCGTCGTTGAAGGCCTCTCGATCACGCGCCATGCAGCTCTCAATCATATCCGCAGCCCCCTTGACAAGGGCACCAGACTCCTTGACCATGGCAATGTGGACAAGAACGAAACCAGCCTCTGATGAGGTAGGGTCTAAGCCGTGCTCAAAAGCACGAATCAACCGTAGGTTGTCATACTCAAGACCACGAGAAGGATCTTCGAGGCGGTAGTTGAAGAGGGCATATGAGCCTGCATATTCCATGAAGGGCTTGAAGCCAGCGCTACACTCTTGCATCAGTCACAAATACAAGAGGATTCAGACAAGAAAGGTCAACTTACATTTCAGCTACTTTGACAATGGGCAGAGCAATGCATCTCGGCAGCGACTGGCGACCCAGGCCATATGGTTCACCCCTGACATGCCTCTCATGGCAAGGCTCGAACAGGTAGGCAGAGGCCAAGAAGGAATAGTCTCGGTACAGAGCGTTCATGACAACAAGGTCATCGCGATACTTTTCAACCTCCGGAGTGAGGTCAGGTAGCTCCTTGAGCAGGGTCTCGCCAAAGGTGAAGTTGGCGAGGAGACCCGGCTCTCCTGACAGTGTCTTGATAGGCATGCGTTGCAAGAGCGACTCAAGAGGAGCAAACTCTTTTGGAAGCTCTACAACAGGCTCTTGGCGAGGAAGGAAGCCTCGTGTTGTTGACACCATGAAGGCAGGGAGAGAATGGTCCTCAGGACGGGTGTCCTTGAGGACAGGAAAGCCAAAAGTGGGAGACATGATGACCAAGACAAGAGATAATGAAGGCAAAAAGATGTTCGGGATGGACAGGCGTCAGTCACAAAAGAGCTAGACCGAAAGCCGATGGCTGTTGTTGGTGCCGAAGAGAAAACATGTCGAAAGGCGGGCTCAACGCACGCTTATATCTCGTGGCCGGAATCAAAACCGGCCACGGAAACGTACCGGCCTCACCAAGATAAGAAGTACGTAATGACTGGATCACTTGCCTCCATTTGCAGACTTTGACCCGGAAACTATCTCTACTGCCCGCCTGAGTTTCCCCATGTTCCCCAGGGCACCCGAGTCCAATTTTCCATGGTAAGCTCGTCGTCGCCAAGACATGGAGATGTTGGAGAGGAGGGTTGGGGCGGCAATGAGGCTATTGCTACATCTCGTGCAGATATGAGGAAGATACTGCATCAGAGACGTTTTGTTTGAAGCAAAATATTAATATTGAATAGAGGGGCGCGAGTGATGGCGCAGTATTGATCGCATTCACTGTCTTCGCGATGCAGCCCAAAGACTTAGGAGATGAATCAAAGAGCATCATACATCCAACTCAGCAGTCATTTCCATACACTTTCAAGTACTTAATTTTCCATACCACACGCATCTTTCATTAATTTTCATCACCACCCTCTCATCCCCATCAAACAACACACCTTTCTGCCCTCTCTCCAACTCCAACCCTATCGGCCCGACTCTTACTAACCAAATCCACACCGCACCCACTCCCTTCTCCCCTCCAAAAAGAACAATCGCAAAACCAATACCTCGCATCACAGATCATACCTGCATCTACTTGGTTTCAATAGTGAAACCAAAACCGCTCCCGGTCGAACTTCCGACCCCGTGATATGGTAATAGGTTGATAGGGCGGCTTCGTCGGCAGCGCAGCCAACCAGCGTCGCGCCGAAGAGACCCCGCAAGTGCGCGCGCTCGACTTCCGGCCTCTGGCGGGCCGGGGGATGTAATTCCGGCCTTGTTATCTAGAATGGCTCACCGCTTGATTGGTTGGTTTTGATGTTAGGCTGGGGGTTTTTTTTGGTTGGTAATGGCTTGGTTTAGGGTTGTTGTGGTTGATGATGATGGATATGGTGTGTGTGGTGTTTGGGGTATGGGCTTTGTGGGGTTTAATTGTACGGAGAGGGTTGGATGAGGATATGTGAACAATGTGGTGAAGAAGGTGGGGGAGTGCTGGTGATGAGATGAGATGGGTAGGTGGGTTGGGGTATGCTGGGAGTTGGATGGTCGTGATGGTTGTGTCTCGATTAGGTGCATTTCCAACAGCTAAGCCACCAGGACAGCACTTTTAATATTTGGTGACCACCATTACGAATTCCCCCCTCACTCAATTCATCACTCGTGACATGTCAATTGTATGCCTACCGACCATCTTGCCCACCGCTATACCAACGCCGCTTGTAAGCGAGCATTCCCCGCCCTTTGTTCCTGACATCACGAGACGAACGTTAGCCCTGCACCTGATGTTTCTCCAAGTTCAATCATGTGGTCTTAATTGCCGCGGCCATGACATTGACGCGCGTAGCGACATTGGTTTGGTACCTGGAATCCACATTACATTGCTGATGGAGTTGAAATAGTACTATGAGCTCTGTAGTGCAAATTAAAGAACCCAGCCTCATCTGTTTCTATACCTCTCATGGGGATAATTAAACTTTACGGCGCCCACGTCGCCATCCCTGTCCAAATTGTTTGAGTATGATTGATATGAACTAAGAGGAAAACAGGGTAGAATCGTCTGATGCTAGAGAACATGATGTTTTAATGAATAATGTGTCTATGATCAATTATTACAAAGTAGGTAAGAAAAGAAAAATAAAATAGGAGAAACGCAGTAAACAATGCTCGCTACCCATGCCTCGTGTATATACTATCGCCAGTATAGTGATTACTCCCCTTTCTCCCCTCACCCTCAAGTCACCCAACTACCCTCTTTTCGCGCATCATATCTTAGAAAAACACAGCAGCCAGACCCGCTGCTCCAAAAGCAGCCATACCAGCCGCTGGAACTAATCCTGCCGCTGCAGCACCCGTAAACATCTCCATAGGCGGAGTCGTGCTCGTAGCCGCACCGCTCACACTCGCACTTGTCGCCATGGACGCAGCACTCGACGTCGTAACCGCGCCGGTGGGTGTAGGAACCGCCAGTGGGGCCAGCGTCTTCAGCAACTCAGGCGTAGTCGTATACGTCATTGCATCTCCGAAAAACGCCAGGGATGCACTTAGGATTGGCAGCGGCGACGCAGGCGTTGCGCTGGGGAACGCTGTGCGTTCGGCTGCTGGAGCAGAGGGGTTCAGTGATGCGCGGTCGAATGGGGCGAGGGGGTTTAGGACACTATTTTCCAACACTCCAGTTAGCTCTTCGTTTCACTCGAGAAACCCCAGATGGAGAAAAGGGGAAGGGGGAGTATACTAACCCATCAATTACATGTGCCACACCATTGTACAAGATTGTATTCACAAACGTAATCTTGGCCCCGTTCACCCATGCACTGCCATCCGGGAGTACCGTAAATACCAAGTCCTCGTCTGCCATACTCTTCACCGTCACATTACCCAGGCTAGGCGAGAAAATGACGTTCTTGGGTATGATGTGGTGTTTTAGCACAGTCTGCAGTGTCTCTTTGTCCGCGGTGGCGAGGACGGATCCGATATTCTCAAACGCCTCGTTTGTGGGGACGAAAATCGTAAAGTCGGAGATGTTGAGTCCGACTTGATCGGGCCCGTTGAGTCCAAAGTCGATGGCGAGCTGGGCTGCTTGGAGTGCGCTGTTCATGGCGGTGTAGCCGGCGCGGTAGGTGAAGAGTTGGAAGGGGGCACCGAAGGAAAGTACCGTATCAATCTTATGGATAGTAATTCCCTCGCCAAGTTTGATATCCTGAATTTCACTCTCAGTTCTTTCTTCATCCCATCTATTCTCGACATCCACATTGCTACTAGATCCAAACTAGGAGGAGAGGTAGAAAGGACTTACGGCTTCAGTCACGGTAGACACCGTCTGCTCCCCCGACAAAACACACACGTCCTCTTCATTTCTAACAAGTCCATTATACGCTCCCCCCGTAAAATCCGAAAAAGGCTGGATAGCATTGACATACGATCCGTTCAGCAGCGTCTGCGCAAATGTCGGAATCTCCCGTATCACCTCTGCCGGATACACGCCTTTAAACACGTGATTCGCAAGCAGCGCTCCAATGGCCGCGGTGTCGTTTTTGAATTCAATGGCTTGGCCTTCGGGGATGTCGCGGGGGACGGCGGCAAAGGCGTCGTTGGTAGGAGCAAAAATTGTGATGTTTGTGGCGGAGGAGAGAGTGGTTGCGAGACCATCGATGAGGGAGACGAGGGTGAGGAGTTCGCTGAGGTCGGGTTGGGAGGAGAGGAGGGCGCCGAGGTCGCCTTGGGCGAGGGTGGTGCTAAGGGTGAGGGCAGAGGCGAAGATGCGGGAGGGGCGCATGGTTGGGGATTTGTGGGGATAGTCAGGGTAGGAAGGGATGATAAGAGTGTTTGGTAGCGGAAAGAAGAGAAAGCTTGGTTGTGGGATGGTGTGTGAGTTTCCTGGTGATGCTGCTGCTTTGCCTTTATATACATATTTTGTTCATCTGCTATACAGTATACAACACCAACACTACCAACACCTACAGCCTCAAGCGGTACCTGGTGCTGACAGAATGACATCTATGACTCTGTAGCCGATGCTATTGTTGCTTTTCGAGAGGTTGTGATCGGGGCGCAGCACAATGGTTGTAGTGATGCCACTGACTAGATTTGGAAGTTCCCAGGCCTAGCTGCTTTCTTTGTGAGACTTCCCACTCTGTAAAGACGCAGGTCGAGACAAGATTTACATACATGCATGATCCTACAGTCGTAGTGGTATACTATGGGACGAATAGGCAGGCGGAGGGCCTTGCCAAGCGGCTCCACTTCTGTGCAGCGTATGCTAGCGAGGATCCTCGGTTGGAGCAACGGCGAAAACTTGCCAGCGGCCAATTTCTCCCGGCTGCAAGCACGTTGAATACGCATGTTGTGAGGTACTTGTGGCGTTTTGTGTTGTGCATGATGAGGCTGTGTAGACCATGTACGTCCATGGCCTTGTTTGCAACACTTTACCAAAAATGTAGCACGTCATTCTGCAGAGAGGTATACGCATCGCTGTGATGGGTTTCTGGAACTGAATAGAGTACAGACAGACAAATAGTGTATTCTAATCGATCTAAGCGATTTGAATTGCCTACCCTTTTGAAATTAGAACATCCAGTAAGTTTGAAGCCTGGCGGGGCATGACGTCGTACTAGCAGTATAGACGCCAAGCAGCGGCTAAATTTCACCGCGCTCACACTCTCTATACAAAAATTAAATACAATGATCCACGTAGGTAGCTTTATGTACGTGATTGATTGTATTGACTATACAGTGGATCTCTGGAGTGGCTAGATACAGTGTTTTTGGCTCAGAAGTGGTGCAGCGGTCAAACAGGGAGAAATTAAGAAACCTTCCTACTACGGTCGTAATAAAACTAAAGTACATAACTATCTAAAGTTCTTGTTCATAAACTCAGTCTGATCACGCATTCCAGCCTCGTCACTTGCCTCCTTATTTGGTGGGCCATATACTCGGTTGCGACGCTTGTTAGTGAAGAACATGTAACCTGTAGAACACGAGTGTTAGAAAACGAACAAGAGTCTAATTGTGTCAAGTAAATGTGTCTCTTACCGAGCAAAGCAAGGTGACATCCGGTCTTAATACTGTAACCAACCAACAACCCGATTGTCGCGCCCTCGTACCTGGGCGCCTCCTTTGCATCCACCACAAACGGACCGGCAAAGTTGCCCCAGCAGTACGCGGTGAAAACTAGGGCGCTGGCTAGCGATCGATGCGTATATCCAGCCATGTTGGAGGAGAGTGTGGTGAGCGATACAGTGAAGCCGACGGATTGCGCGTTTACAAGCCAGAAACTGATGAGTCGGCCCCAGGTATTGGATCGGGGGAGGTAGGCCATGCAGGCTGCGGCAATGGTGCAAAGGATGTTTGCCACGGTTGCTGTCAATAGGCGTGCTAAATAGATGTATTAGCATTTCTTGATCAAATAGAATAGTTGTTTAGCGTTGACGTGACGATAAGTGCCAACTTACAGTTTGGGACGTTAAGGATGACCGATCCTCCAATTAATAGTGCAATGATTTGTACCGCGTCTCCGACTGATTTCAGCTCCGTGGTCTTAGTGGCACTGAAGCCCATATCGCGGATGATGATTGTGGAGAATGAGTTCACTACGCCGTTAGGGATGGCCCTGTATATTTTGATCAGCACAGTTGAAGACATGAGTATGAATATCTGAATGGCGGGAAAGGATTACACATACGCTGCGAAGACGCTAATGAAAAGAAGTATCGTCTTTGGATCCGTGAAACCGGCGACGATTTGGCCCTTGTCAAAATGCTTGTTCTTAACTCCAGTCTGGTTGCCAGCAACGCGTTTGACGGCGAGAAGGCGCTCGCGGTGGTTGAGGAAATGGGCGTTGGATGGAGAATCGGCCATGAATATCCAAATCACAATGGCCCAGAGACAGGTTGCTCCTCCAAGCTATCTCTGGTTAGTTCGTTTCGTTTTGAAAGATGTAGCAGCTGATACGCACAATGTAGAAAATGAGTTCCCATCTTTCAGGCTTCATGTCTACGGGGAGTTTGGAAATGCCCATGGAGATGTAGGAACCAATCTGGATAAGGTTAGCAATATCTTCGACCCGACAGGGACGCTAGTGAACTTACAATACCACCCCAGCCAAGTGATGAGCTAAGGGATCGCGTTAGTTTGGATTTCAAAAACCACTTGATGTTAACACTTACTACCAGATGCATTGACGGAGCGGAATTTCTCGTCGCGTGTACCAAAATCCGGTCATCAATGTCAACCCTCTGTGAAATGGAGCATGAACACGGCCATTAATCATCATATCTTTGGAAAGAAACTTACGGTGTTACTGCAGCTTCAAACAAGCCCATAAGAACTACAGTTTGTATAAGCATGTGAACCAGGATATATCCGAGGGCAGGGAATCATCTTACATCGGACGAACACTGCATATCAAAGTTAGGATACGCTCTATCCCAGACGATTCGTCCAAGAGGGAATACGTACATGCGGTAGAGTAAGTGCGCGCTTGGGTCATTATGATGACGGTAAACCCCCAGCAAAGTATGCTAATAGCGAGGACCTTTTGGGCTGGAAAGCGTCCAATGAGCCACCCACATGGATACTGACCGAAAAAATAACCAGCGTAAACCACTAAGATGTATTGTGAGTAGCAAGAAACATCAGTTTGGCAGATGTAACGCTTACTTGCAGAGAGGTAATTGAACTCCTTGCCCTTGAGACCCAGTGCCTTTTGATACCCAAACAAGTTTGCGTAGTTCAACGATGTTTTGTTTATAAACTGTAGAGCCTGTGTGACCAGAAACATGGGAAGGATGATTAAGTCAATTTTCCACCTGAGTCTCTTCATCTAAAATCAAAACATTAGGGAGGCGCAGAACGAACATAGCAGCCGCAAAAAAAACGAACCTCTTTGTCTGAACCCTCAATATTGCTCGCCTCGAGGTACTCTTTATAACCCACGGCATTCTCCATTTCCATTCCAGTCGCGCCTTCAACATGTTTGGCGTTGTTACACTGTTCCATGATCTCAATTTCGGGTTTATTGGTTTCCGCAGCCATGGTGCAAAAGGCTCAAAATATGGGACAGAATGAGACAAGCAAATCGTGAAAACAACAATCTCCAGAGACGATCCCATCTTTAAACTCCCCGCAATAATCACGACTCATGTAGACTGTAGGGTTGGGGTTGGATAGCTCTATTGAGTCTAGTTTTGCTCCCCCGCAGGAGACATGAACATTTCCCCACGGCAATTTTCCGTGGAAACTCGCCTGCCACCATGGCGCTTGCGCCACTCCCCCAACCCCCGGTTGACCTGCAAACAGTGTCGCAGTCTGCCAATAAATATAAGATTTATACGGCTAATTATAGAAAACGCTTTGAAATAAAGATCAACTTGACTTGATTTGTTTATCGGACTAGAAATCTTATCGGTTTTTGTTCCTACCAGCCCCCCAACTCATTCCATTTCATTTCTATCACAGCAAACGATGGGGCAATTATTGTCAAAACACAAATCTCAATCGAGGTCGAAATTAATCTCTTCAGACCTCGAGGAGTCCAAATCTGGTCCAGATGCGTGTCTAGCTAAATCAAGCGGCAGTTGCTGTCTCAAAGGCACTATTCACAAAGGCGAAGGACGTGGCAGGCGGGAAACGATTGCAAATGTAGAGACGTACATATCAGTACCACCAGCCAGCAAAGCCAACGGAAACGTGCTCCTGTATTTTCCCGATGTATGGGGTATGTTTCCCAATGGCCTGCTCGTCATGGATGCCTTTGCAAGCGCAGGATATACAGTTCTCGGACTCGACTATTTCAGAGGTGTACGAATTTCCGCATTTTCCCCCTTCTTCTTTTCGATCCTGATTACTTTTCGCTTTTTTTTCGGGTGCTAACTGAGAGGTCGTTCTTTAGGATCCCGTATGGAAACATCGCAAGAATCGGCATGATAAAAGTAATCCGGGGTTTGACTACGAGGCTTGGAAAAGAAAACACACTGCGTTCGCTGACGAGGCGGTGCCGAGATGGGTGGCTACTGTCGTCGATCGGTACAGGAAAGAAAACCCAGGGACCAAGTTTGCGTGTGTCGGATATTGTTTTGGCGCGCCATACGTATGCGATGAGTTGGCGAAAGACCGCGTCACTGTCGGTGCTTTTGCCCATCCGGCTTTTTTGAAAGAGCACCACTTCCAGAATATAAAAAGTAAGGTCAAAACGCCAGTTTCTGGAACAAATAGAAGCAACTGACAATTTGAAATTTAGAGCCTTTGTTCCTTTCCTGTTCCGAGAGAGACCATACCTTTGATGTTCCGAGTAGGCGACGTGCGCTAGATATTCTACAAGAACGAAGCAAAACGTTTCACTATCAACTATTTTCTGGTGTTGAACATGGTTTTGCGTTGCGGGGAGATCCCGATGACCCTTATCAGCGTATGCATGCCGATTTCCTGTAGTTTCTAGATTGCTAATGAAGTGTACATAACAGGCTGGGTCAAGGAACAGAGTCTCTCAGGAATTGTTGGATGGTTTGATTATTGGTTGTCGCAACCTGAGAAGGCTTGAACGTTGACGATGAAGGTAGCATCAGGATATAGTACATCATACATCGTTTGAACTAAGATTTAAAATCATCGTAATGTGTTTTATTTGTGCGCTTCGGTCGTGTTTCCTATATATTGGCTGTTCGACTGAATGAATACTTCTGACGTGTCATGTCAATTCTTATTCATTATAATCGGTACGATATTTGAGCAGCAGGAGGAGTAGCAGCAGCAATCCGTGAGCGTGCAATTCTGCTAGTGACGACTGGAACGCCGAGACGCATCTCAAGCAACGCCCATAACCGACACATGATGATGGCAATGTGCGACTTAGAATTGCAACTGACCTAAAAGATAAAGTGTATGAAAAAATTATTCAGAATCAGGCGCTACCATAGATCCGGGTTTTGCTGTAAAGTGCCCGTTTTGGCCTCGGCCAGTTTCCTCGGGATATACCCGGTGAGTTCTACTACGTTAGGTTAGGAACTAGTCTGCTCTGGCACGGAAATATTGACAAGATGTAAAACGGCAGGATATTTAATGTAGGAAGAATATGGCATGGAATTGATAACATGTATCTTGAATTTCTTGATTGACTACCCGATCCTAATCTTTCCTCACGCTGTCCAAGAACTACATATAGTGAATACACCCAAGTCTCACTTTCTGCATCATGACGCCTCCCCGAGCATTAGATCTCACTGGCGATGTCGCCATAGTAACAGGCAAGCATACAGTTCCATCTCAATTCACCTCAACCGCCAGAAGAAAAGCAGAATTTGTGATCTAACTATTTCGTCTACATTCAGGTGCCGGCTCGCGAATGAACGGTGAAATCGGTAACGGTCGAGCGGCTGCGATTTTACTGGCACGCCATGGTGCAAAAGTTGCTTTGCTCGACTACAATGTCGACTGGGCCAAAGAGACCAAGCGCATGATTGATGGAGAGGGCGGTATCTCCGAGGTCATACAAACGGACGTGACGAAGGAGGAATCGTGTAAAGCCGCTGTGAGCAAGACGCTAGAACTTTTCGGTGCGGTGCATATACTAGTGAACATTGGTAAGTTCCAACTTCATGCATGCGAAAACAGTATGCGCAAATATCTCGGCACAGTGCGTTAATCATGCTTTCGTTATTGCAGTAGGGGTCGGCGGAGCCATGGGCGATGCCACAGTCGTAAACCTCGACGCATGGGAGCGCGACTTCCGTATCAACGTCACGAGCATGGTCCTCATGAGTCGGTTCGTCATCCCCGAAATGCGGAAGCAAGGGAGAGGATCAATTGTCAATATGTCCTCCGTTAGCGGCTGTAGGTAAAATGCTTCGGCAAAGTTTGCCGCTTATCGGCAGATCTGCAAACAGCTAACGCAATGTAGTATTGGGAGGTAACCCTAGTCTTCTTTACCCTACTACCAAAGGCGCCATCATTCAGATGACCCGGGCTATGGCGGCTCAGCATGGACGAGAGAATATTCGTGTCAATTGCGTTTGTCCTGGAATGGTATACACTCCTATGACGCGTGGGCGCGGCATGACAGACGAGATGAGAGAAGCTCGGATTAACCAAAATCTCATGAAGAAGGAAGGCACGGGCTGGGACGTGGGCTATGGTGCGTTTCTCTCAAGATACCTACGGGATTTCAAAATTTAGGCCAATGGATTGACACATATTTGCAGCTATATTATTCCTCTCAAGCAAGGAAGCAGGATGGATTACGGGATTGATCATGCCTGTTGATGGAGGCGTAAGTCTTCTACAGCTTTGTTTCCTTCCCGGGAGCCGGAAACTAACAAAATTGCGTAGACAACTGCTGGAAAAGCTGACCGACCAGCCCTGAAGCCAGATACGCTAGCTGAGATGACTACGGGCGTGAGCAACTAGGCAAAAAAAACGCTTGCATGAGTAGTTAGCAGGATTAGATCAATGGCAGCTGGAACTATACTTCAATTCAGATAGTTGTGTATGAAGTAACCGGCTCTACATGTACCGAGAACTTCATTACATTGACATAGCATCTCGAGAATCGAGCCACATTTCTGGGAAGCAATCTAAAGCGGCCATGGAACCAAAGTCCATTTCGCCTACTTGTGAGACCATGGAAAAGTCGACTGAAAGTTCCGGGTGCAGATAAGGAAATGCAGGTATATATGAATTCGTGTGCCCCCCAATTGCATCTGCTGACGGGTTCGTAGTGTCTCGACCTTGGTCATTACCAGCATCTAGCGGCTGTTGATGCTGGCCTAATGGTACATGACTCAAACTTCTGATGATGATGTTCAGACTTCTTTCCAGTATCGGACATAGACGCATGCCGGCATTGAGAGCGCGAAGAAACGTTCGCAGCACTGGATGCGCAGCACCTTGATTGCACCTTTGGGCATCTTCCAGCACGGCTGATGCTCCCGTATAGATGCAATATCCCATTAAGTAGGTGATGTTTTCTAACCCGAATGTCGAGTCAAGTAATAGAACTAGCCTCTCGATACCATGGGCCGCTGCGATGCATGTCTCGTAGTGAGCCGGTACAGACCAGAATGGGCGATGGGCTAAAATCACTGCGGTATAGTACAAAAGGTTTTGCGAAACAATGTGTGGTGGTGGCGAGACAGCAGGAATGTAATCTGGCTCATAACGCAGGTGAGCTGGCGACTCCGCTCGCCAGACATCAAGCCGTACTTTGATGTCACGTAGCGCTGACTCTGTGATTTCTCGACTTCTTCGGGAGTAGAGCTGAGAAATTATGTCATTTATGATGATGGAGAGCTTGCATGAGTTTGCAAAACAGGACACTGCACGACTTGTCTGAGGCGCGTATCGACTCTGCGTGAGTTTGGCGATGTCGACAGGATCCCCATAGTAGGGAGACCACGATTCGAGCTCCATGGAATCATCAACTAAATTTGTCAGAAGCTACCAATAATTTCTAGGGGAAGCATTTACTAACGTTGATCGAGTGTACTATGTGGTAATGATTCAGTAATAGCAGGAAGTCTTCCCGTGTACATGCTAATGGCTCTTCAAGGCCAAAAGTCAGTCACAAAGTATAGCCAATCGTTGACAGAAGAGAATGACGTACTTGTCCCAAAAGTAACAACTCCAGAATAACCGTTTCCGAACTTCAGCATCTACAGGGCCAAACCTTCGAAAGCCAGGGTCGCAGTGCTGTAATCCAAGGTCACTCGCCATCCGAAAAGCTATTCCGCTGTACACCCAGGCTTGCGAAATGGAGCCGTTTGCGAGCTCACGAGCGCTGAGTTGTAGGAGTGCTTGGACTGTTGGTATGGAACTTGGCTGCTGTATGGCTGTTCCTAACAAGCGACGCATGCGGACTTGCAGAAATTCTGCGCAGTCTCCATTTTGGTACTTGGCCGCATGCGCACATATCACAGTAAGTAGTAGTTCGGAGTAATAACGACCTCCGGTCGCCATATCACCTGTGAGACGTATCAGCACGAGATATAGCCAATCAACGGTACAATGAGACGAGAGCCGGGTCGGACTTTGAACCTACGGACAAAGGCTGTGCCAAAAGTCAGTCATATCCGGTAAAGTTTTTTGTAGAAGCAAGCAGACGTACCTGGGCGGTAAACATACATAAACATTGGAGATACCCACGTCCAATGCATGTGCAAGAGCTTGACCATGACCTGGCGTGGGATACCCGTCTGGAGTGAAGCGTTTCCGATTGCAAAGTCTTCCCATATCTTGGACTCCTGGTAGTGAGCCGTAAGCTTTGAACCGATTTCAGTTGTTGAGAGTGTTCCAGGAGGTGTTGAGCAGGCCTGCGATGTCTGAGATGGCAACTGGAGTTGTGGAGGATCGTGGATGGCCGATGTGGGACCATAATACTGTATATCGCCGTTTTCATCAAGACTCAGATTCAGCAAGTGGTCTTTGGATGTGCTTGGACATGACATTTGGAGGTTAGTAGGGCGATGGTTGGGCTTGAAAGCGGGCGGCTCTTCAGCAGGTGCAACATCTGGAGATGCGATGGCAGCTGCTAGCGGACCTGTTATAGTGGAGGTTGTCTGAGGAGAGACATCGCTCTGTGAAGAAGCGCTATGCTGGGCACGAAGGCTTCCGATGGTTTCTTCAGCCTCTTGCAAGCGTTGAGCCATGGCTATGATCTGCGACATGGGCGGCGTCTTATCGTATCTACATTTGTCGCCGTAGATATCGCATGTCTTGCAGCGTGGCTGACCACCTCCACATCGCATCTACGAGGAATTTATTCAGATTGGGTCAGGCAATGATGGAACATAAGCTACCTTTCGAATCCTGCAGTTAGCGCAGGTAAGTCCCCAGTAATGACAGGCATCATTCTTCGATCTGGAGCCCTTCTGTCTCGTGTGTCTGGCCTGGGACGGCCGCTGGGTAGAGGTATCATCCACGGGCGATTGCATGGTGGAAGAGAGGACTGGTCGTCACATCATGGCCACGTCCGAAGAAGCCTCCGATGCAAGTGGACGGACGAGCCTGGGCACAACGAGTAGAAGGTGGGTCAATCGCGGGGAAGACAAGGCTTGCTTCGGCGTCGCTACCACGATCAAGTGAGGCCGCGGCATGGCATGCAGATCGGATGATGGATTCATCGTACGCAGTATTACCGGCAGCTGCCGGCCAAAATCCGCGGCCAAAATCCGAGCACTAGTACGGAACACGCTGCTCTCGCGCCAATCACTTGGAATTAGGCTTCAGGATATCTCAATAAACTTTAAGACCAGATGACTACGTAGACTAAGAACGTACACACCAGCCCATTTCCGGCATGGTCTGCTCATCAAATATGTGTCTATGTACGTCGACAACTAGTTTCGCATCTGTCACCTCGCCTTCCTACTTCATCTACCTGTATTTCTGCCTATACGCACATCATACCCCCATTTGTTTTCTTCTCGTACCCTCCCTTGTGTTTTCTAACCGCCAACCATGTCATTAAGCCCTGTACGACCGTGCAAGCATGCCAACGTCTGTCACGTTCGCAATGCCCAAAAATGCAGTATATGCTTTCTCGGCCCTGGCATCTCCGATCCTCTTTGCAACCTGCTCAAGGAACTTGGTGCGAAGGAATTCTACACTCAGTGGGTTCTCATAGCTACCAAGGCCATGCTCGACGTGCAAGTCTATCTTTTTGCCGCCTGAAAACTCAATCGTGACATACGCCTCGTGTTCTTCAACCGTTTCATCGCTCGTCACCGCCACCTTCTCCCGCAGTGCGATCACAGTCCTGTTTTGTACCATCTCATCAGTGAATTGTGTCGGGGTAGCTTCGCCACTGAGAAGTGCCACGGCTGCCGCGTGGTACACACTGAATTTTCCTGCCAGGCCCGTTGTTGGTGTCTTGTTGTCCGTTAAGAACAAGACACGCGGGGCTGTACGTGCTGTCACGTTTGTGATTTCTCCTAGGTTGAAGCCTTGCTTGAGGGCTTGCTCTCGCAATTGTATCCAGCCGTCAATTGCAGGGTGGATGATTCGGTCGCAGGGGAATGGCTTGAACGTGTTGAGCAGTAACTCCCAGCGCTGACCAAGAGTATTGACCTCAGCGGTTAGGTTTTCCCGCGTGCTGATAACATGCGACCAGCCTCTGGGTGCTTCTAGACTTCTGAGGGATCCACTGAAACCTTTTTCTGCTAGCACTGCTGCCATGAGTCCATTCTGCGCTGCACGTCCTACATGAAATGGTTTGGTGTCGGTTCCAAAAGATTCGTGCATACCAGTAACCTGAACCGAAGCAATCGATATGGCCTGTTGAAGCTGAGTGAGTTCCAAGCCGAGTATTTTCCCAACAGCAACTGCAGCTCCTACTGATCCTACAGTGCTTGTGATGTCTAGGCCAAAGGTCAGTCTCTGGTGACAAAAACAGGACGATCAGGAAAACTTACGCCATCCTACATTATAGTGTTCTGGGAAAACCGAGACGCCAATTTTGCATTCAGCTTCTACGCCAGCGATGAAGGCCGTCACAAAGTCCTTTCCTGATACCGGAGCTTTCCATTCGGCCGCAGCAAGCAGGGCTGACAGCACAGGCCCCGAAGGATGTATTGGATTTTCCCGGTGTGTATCGTCGTAATCATCTGCGTGAGATGCTATCCCATTGATGAGTGCTGCTGTCTGGGCATCGACTAGTGTGTCTGTGGCCAAGATAGTAGAGTTTCCCTGGCTACTCAGAAAAGGTGTCACAGCTTCGAAAGCAACACCGGCGGCTGGTTGAGAGTACCCACCAATAGCACACCCAGCCCAGTTGTAGATACTTTTGACGGAGATATCAAGAACAGGATCTGGGATATGAGCAAATTGAAGGGCCAATGCCCAAGAGGCGATTGTTTTCGTGGCCATCTTTGCGTTTGAAACTGTGAATACGTAGGGTAGGCAAAGCGCAGTTGATCTTATATCCAAACCCAAACATGGCTGCAGTTAGCTTTCATGACCCATGTAAGAATGATATTGTGTCCGTGCATGTCAAGGAAAGAGGCCGATACGAAGCGTCATCCGACCCCGTTAGATTGATTTACGATGTCCTTCCTCATCACAGCAAGTTATTTTCTGGGGATCGCCATACCAAATGCCTGCATTGATTATGATATGTTTACTGTTCAAAGCTCGAGTATGCTCCGTGGGAAAACTCCACGGAAGACTTCCACTTGACTGGGGCGGGGAAACATGGATTTTCCGAGTTTATGCATTTCTGACCTGGAAATAGAGCCATCCTTGTTCACTCTGTTTCTTGGAAGTCAAGTGTAATAATTCCATATTTATTTTCACATGCAAGCCACAGGCGTTGCGAAATGATTTTGATGATATCCATCTACAGCGTAACAATAGGAGATCTAGAAAATGCCCAGATATAAACATAGTAGACTTTCGCAAATGCCAATAGACTGCTTCCCAGGGTTGTTGAGTATAACCATCTAGGCTTGGGAAGGCCAGACGACGGTCTAAGCTTTTAGTGCCAGCACCAAAATACATACCAGAGCTGCGACAGAACGAAGCCTCGTACTACGGACATCCTAGCTCGGGCATTTCTTTAACAAACAAAGAGTATTACCGAGCCCAATGTATGCGGGGTATTTGCGGGGTATAGGACCGATCGTAGGTACGCTGAGGGAAACCGCCGCGGACAATGCCCGGGGGCAATCAAACCATCTAACTCTCGAAGTAGTGTAGACGATCGACACAGCTTTGATCTTGCGTTGATTTCTCTTTGTTAAAATAAATTCTGATGGTTCTGCGATATTTGAATATTTTACGCAAGCTGAGCCCGTGTATTCGCTCGACGGTCTTTTTCGATTGACCTGCCACGTCCCGCCGTATCAGCAACATGGGTGTCCATCACCTTTTGACTGGTTCTTACACCAACACAAGCCTATATCTTCTTGCTTTCGACACTGTTGCCAAAACATTGACACTCAACTCTACAGTTCCTGGTTTTGGTATACATCAATACATCACATCCAATGCAGCCCGGGATGTGATATATGCTACAACAATGAGCGAGCCGCCCAGAATATTCTCGTGGTCAAGAACGGTCAACAATGAAATTACTCACATCAATACCGCCAACGTCAGTAAGTTTTGACTACACGAGATGGCTCTTTTCCAAATGAAGCTAAACTAAATAGCTACATCTTCGTGCTACATTTCCGATAATGGAAACTTTACCTTCTCTGCTGGTGGCTCCGGCGCCAGAGTCAACGCGCTTGATGAAGATGGTGGCATTGGACAAGTGGTCAGCGAAATGTTCTATGTTCCTCAACAAGAAATCCCACGGGTTGACAAAACCCGTAGTGCTGTCGTGAGTAATACTGTCTAACTCAAGCAAACTAATGTTGGTTGACATGGAAAAACAAGCTTTATGGCGGACATGGATTCGATGTCAATGTCAATGGCAAGGGCTTTGTACCGCATCTGTAAGTCACAAGCCCTACACTTCCCAATCTACCTTTACTGACATGGTCAAGTGCCTGGGATGCGATCTTCATGTATGACATCCTGAGCAATGGAACAGCCAAACTCCTTTCAATCAACCTGAGCCCGAAGGTCGGCGACGGCCCACGAAATGTGTACCCGAGCAGCGATGGAAAGTGGTTATATGTAGTAAGTGAGCCGAAAGCACAAAGTGTAGTGTCTTAGACTAATGAGGCAAAAGATCAACGAGCACTGTGAGTATCTTATCTAATCACCGTAGAATGATTTGCGCGTCCAAACTAACTTGCGCCTCGCAGCCCAATACCTTGATATTTATAAGGTTGGAGAAACTAACCTGAAGCACATTCAACGTGCAAGCGCCATACCTGAAAGTACGTCATACACTCTAGTTATATCGCGATGTTGCATACTAATACGGGATACTTTAGAAGTCCGAGGCAAGTACACATACCGCAGCAACGCAGTCCGCCTTTCCCGCAACGGCAAAACCATCTTCACCAGCACGCGCGGATGGAACAACACCGCCGCCAAAGGCTGGGTTGCAGCTTTTGCGCTCGACGATAACGGCAAGCTCGCGTCAACCGATGCCTTGACATACTATGAGGCGCCACTTACACTCGGTTCTGCTGCGGGGCTTCGCGTAGCCTTTTGGGAGGACGAAACGAATGCCGACCCAACCGGCCTTACTGACTACATGTATTTGTCCGATACACAAGATGGTTACATGTATATCCTTGGATGGTCGCCTCGTACCCGCAATTTGACACAGGTAGCTGCTTTGCACTATCCTGATAATGCAGCGCCTTATGAGGCTGTGTGGCTTGACTAGAAGTGGTAAAAGCAGTAGTTAAGTTTTACTATAGTATGGTATTTTATGGCTTAGTTATACCAATGACATAGGGTGTAGAACAAGAGCCTATAATCGATTGTTTAGATAACAAGCTCTGGGTATACTGAACTTTTCTAAGATATTGTGCTTGCTTGTAAGAATAGAGTAGAAGCATGAAGAACCATCTTAGAATTGAATAGGCCTATCTATTGCTGGAATTCTAGATCTCAACCCCCTTTCATGTAAAACTGATGGCATCCTTCCCATGTCTTGCTCATGAACAGTTGTCCATATCAGCGTTCGCGTAATCTTCATTGTCTATGAAGTCGATGTGTTGTAGAGCACCTTTGAGCCGGATAACATCTCGCCCACAATCGATGTATATCGCCGCGCACAAGGCCATCATGGACTGTGTTACCATCTTGATTGATGGTGGTGTTCCTTGCTGACTCAGGTTTGTACTGATACATTCGCTGAGATTTATCCGATTTGCGCATGTCAAAGCTCTTTGCGTAACACTTTGCGAATCAAAGCTAACTTTCGCTAACGGAAAATCAGATCTTGACGGTGCCACACTTGGACTTCCTACCTCGCTGATGCCCTTTGGTGTACCCTTCATCAGCAATAACCAGATGGATGACGCTTTCTCCAAGCTGGCTTAGCCGTCTATATCCATCTGGATCTTGGAAATTGTTCGGCGTATTGCACCCAGCGCCTGGTGCTCGAAGCGCCTCGACGAGAAGTCTTATGTTCGCGAAATGATAGTCCAAATCATTTTGAAGGGAAGTTATATATTCCGGGGTCCCAGCTGCCATGCTGTTTAAGACTACTCACTACAGAAAACTACAGTAACGAAGTGATAAGTAAAATGAGTGAGACAAGTTGACAAAGACTGAGGCGAAAAAGAATGTGGCATGAGTTCGTAGTGCTTTTGCTTCTCATGGGGTTGCTTTTTCTGCACTCACACGTCAGACACATTGCTTTTCTTTTCATGCAATTTTTCCCCTCACTTTTATATCCATTACACATGAAACGGGTCTGAGTGACGCTATTCTTAACTCCTAATCGTGCTTGTCACTCGAATTGATGATGGTGCGCTTATCGCATGCAGATTAACGAGTGCATGCTTATCTCCCCACAGATCAGCGAATACATGTGTATCTCATTCCTTCTGTCAATTAATGCCTGCTTATCTCTCCTCCAGATTAGCGATTACGCGCGATCGGTGAGCGAGCTCTTATCCGTATCTCCACATGAATTCTGCGTTCAACTACGAGGATTGTCTATACTCTACAACGGGCTCGATGAGATTGTGATCCAGAGTGCTTTCGAGTTATCTGTATAGTTCTCCGTATTCTCTATAGGGACAGCCTCATCTAAGAGATGTCCCAAAATATAAAATCTAAACGCATTCAATTCATGCTCAATGGATGTATCACTACTGCAATGGAGAATCTTCACTTAAATGTCTTAATGGCCGCACCTGTGCGGAAGCGTCATGCTCTTCTATTGGCTGACAACAATAGTGAGAATTCAACCACTACTGATTACTTGACCAACTCTCCACTATTTACAACTCAAGCTCTAGCCCGAGATGTGCCAGCCACACCGCAGATGAGACCATCCCAGTGTGGACTGTTGGCAGATCTGTCCTTGGAACGTCATGATAGTTTAGACACAGCATCTCTCTGCCAAGAAGATGCGGACAGACGACTATTCTTCAACGTCACAACTCCTTCAAGCATCTTCATTTGCGGCTCGCAGGGTTCAGGAAAGAGCCATACGTTGTCTTGTTTGCTGGAGAACTGTTTGGCAGACTCGGATGCGGCAATACTACCAAGGCCTCTTTCAGCATTATTGTTTCATTACGACACCTTCATATCTGATGATGGCGGATCACCTTGCGAGGCAGCATACCTAGCGTCGTTATCTGGAGTTCAGGTGAGGGTTGTGTGTGCTCCAACCAACATACGCACGATCCAGGTCAGTCCAGTTCTGTACCTACTACAGGGTCATAACATTAACAGAAGTGAAAGAAAACGTATCGGCACCTGAGTGTCAATGTAGAACCACTCCAAATCGATAGCTGTGATCTCAACACAAAACGCATCTTGGATCTTATGGCCGTCAAACCAGAGGAAGGGAGTATTCCTCTCTATGTCCACACAGTCAGTCGCATACTGAGAGAAATGCGTATGTCTCAACAAGCGACTGGCGCATCATTCGACTATCAGACATTCAAAACAGCGATTTTGGCGGCGGACCTTTCACCAGCTCAACTTGCACCTCTTAACCAGCGCCTCGCGATGCTTGAGAGCTTCATGCCACCTGTGGGAGACATGAGAAAGGGGGGAAATCAGAAAAGCCACAAAGGTACAATGTGGACAAATCAGGTAAGAGAGCCATGCATCGTATTATATAATAGAATTGACGAAGACATAGCCTGGCTTACTGACAATAGTCGATCTCTCCTGCCCTTGTGTTTCGCCAGAGACTGCTTGCTCGTTGTTCAACATATGCTTAAGTTTGTTTCTTGAACAGGAAATAGTCTGCGGTCGTGTTGTTGCTCTTGATGAGGCTCACAAGGTCAGTACGAAAGCTACAGGGAGCTTCATGACTCAGGAAACTGACCATGATACAGTACATGACCAGCTCTCCAGAATCCTCGGTACTCACAAATTCACTCTTATCGACCGTGAGGCTTCAAAGACATCTTGGAGTACGGATATTTGTATCTACTCAAGAGCCGACGATAGCACCAGCCTTTTTGGACCTTTGTACCGTGACTATCATACATCGGTTTTCCTCGCCTGCTTGGCTGCATGCCCTCGATGCTCACATTGCACTCATGCAACGACACGAATCTGATTGGACCGCTCAGCGCGACAACCATTCCAGTAGTCGGAAAGAAACCGCGAGAGAAATCTTCAAAAAGATCATCCAGCTCAAACCTGGAGAAGCACTCGTGTTTGCGCCTAGCGCGATGACGGCCATAGGTAATCTGGATGGTTCCTCCGTGGATGGCTCGACGAAATTTTACATACAGGTTAGGATCAGATCGAGGCTATCAGATGACGGCGGACGTAGCGTACTTGCCGGTTAATTACGGGTGGTCATATCCTTAGCTCATACGTCACGAGTGATAGATGGGTGCCAACGATCACTTTATTGCTTTCATCACGTGTAAAGACGTCAAGAAGTATCACCATGATCTATGAAGGGTCTCCGCAACGTATTTCACAGAATCAGAATACTTTATTCCATCGATGCAACGTTTGTGTAGTTGTAGCATTCGTGAGCACCATCCGTATCTAAGTCGGATCTGATTTCCCCGCAATCGCTAACTTGTCTAGCAGCACAGCCAGCCCGCTACAAAAAGCTATTAGTCTAACTAGATACGTAGGAAAGCTACAGAGGATCCTCTGTTCTCCACTTACATTCTGGTGCATCGGCAGGGCAGCAAGTCTTGCGATCACAATCTGGGGGCGGAATATTAATAGGTGAAGGAGCACCTAGGCATACGTCTATCAAGGCTAGACCAGTAGCTCCGATGGCGAATGTGTTGAAAGAAGCATTTGTGGCACCAATGGAAACCGCAAAGGTGGCGAGCACGCGGGAGAGCTGCATTTTAGTTGTAGCAGATTGGAGTTGCTTTGGGAAACTTCTGGTTGAAATGGATGAAGTGTGGAATAAGAGAAAGTGTAAAATGGAGCGGCCTACGTTATTGTATCTTGTTCTCATATGTCCTCAGTATGCTCTGATCTAGAGGCCTTGCCGTTCACCGCAACATTCGATCACCGGCGCCTCGTCGGCTCCGAGTCGCATGTATATAATCTCCGCATACGATCGTGATAAACTGATACTACAGGGGTTATGTCATACGCCACTACTCTTTGAATATGTACCACAATGACTTATGTGCGTGGGGAAATGCCTGGATATTATTACTGGCTTGCAACAAGGTGACACTTCTGGTTTAAGCCCTGACCGGATAGCCGACCAACCTTTGGTTCGTCAAAGTGTATTGTTGCAGTCTGTGCAAGTTGTCGCAACTTATGCACGGATGCAACGGCAGCCAAGTTACAACAAAATTTTAAGGCCGTCTCCTTGGATAGTGTTGAATGTGGTTTTCGCGGGTAAGTATCAGCATACAGAGTGCGGTAGCAAGGAGTAGATGACTACCAATTCAAAGATTGAACATAAGACTGTATGAAACCATCAGAAGCTTTGACTGACTATCGATTAGAAAGATAATGTCGCAGCCACGACAAAGATGCGGGCTATCACGTATCTAATACAAATCATGTCAGCACCAGGAATAACTAGCAAATACATTGCTCTCAGCAACATGCTACAGCATGTTGCAGGTACTAGTAAGGACAAAATTCCTTAATGTCCATCCAAGCGTGCTAGGGCGCACGTTGTGACACGAAACTTTCCCCTCTAAACCTTGCGCATTGTACAAACCACAGTGCGCGCTAATTAGTCGTACAAATCCCAGATGCGTAGTCGCTATCAGAGTCGTTCAAAAAGATTGTCAGCGACTAAGTCGGACATTACTATTTCCGTACAGGGTAAAATTTTTGTGCAGTGGAGAGGCTAAAATGATGACCAGGCTCTTCTTCGGATCACTGTTCGTAATAATCACGACTCTATGTAGTATAGCTCCTACTTCTACTGTGCTCAGAGTGTTATCGTTAGGCTATACCGTAATTGTGTTGAGCACTGACTCAGCTGATATGCGTCACAGAGGGACAGACGTGAGCAGTGGAGTAACACTGATCAGAAAGAAAACTCTAACTAGTCGTGGTCAGGAGGATGGCCGATACAAAGACAGTGGCGTTGTGTCGCTTCTCGGTAGTTATGCAGAGTGAAGTCATCCACCAATCAGAACACGGACAGCACATTTAGATCGGTCAAAATTCACCGACCTACTCCGCCGCTATTAAACGGACACCATGTAAGGTGTCGTAGTCAATTACGAAGTGGCAACACTTGCCTCATATCTACGCAGAATCGCCTTGTAGTCAATATACCATTCCTCCAGCCATCCCGTCGCATCAATCATGCGGGTTGTGAAGCAGCTCAGCGTCGGATCAAGAACCTTCATGGGCGCCACTAGGTTCCGCAGTTTAAGGCCGCATTCTTCGATACGGAAACAGTCCTTCGGCAAGCATTGGCCATATGTGTTTTCTGGATCGTTGGCGGCTACCAGGGTAGTGACGAGCACAAACAGAGCATGCAAGACGGCCGGCGCAAAGCAAAATGAAGGCAGGCCGATAACCATGGCAGGGTCCATTTCCACTGCCGTTTCTATTACGCCATGGCAGTTTTGCACAAGAGTTTGCAGCGCTTCCCGGAGCGGATGGATGATCATGGCAGGCTTCGGAAAGTCCTTGACTGGAATACGTCCGGGGATAAACGGGGACGCAAAGGATGCCTTGTTGGTGGGAGTGTGAAGCACAAGCTCATACAGGTGTATCATGGACACGTGCCAGTATACTCTGAGTATCTTGGAATGTGCTAGACTTGGTGGAATCTGAGCCACCCATACGTCGAGTTTAAGCTTGAGCGCATCAATGACTGCATAGACGTTGTAGTCGTTTCCATCCACAAAGGTAGATATCTGGCAGAGGCACAAGTGATTGGAGATTTCCTGGTCCAGCTGAGTGATACGGGCAATCTGACAAAACAGTAAGTCAGATGCATCGCCGTTGCTCTCCAGGTACCCGACACATTCATCCAAGTAAGCATCCCAAGGAACAGGACTAGGTCGACGGGTGCTCATGGACGAAGTTGAGGTTGCAATGTAGCATGCTATCCAGGTACGACGTGCCTCGAGTGATGTCGTGTCCTGGAGTCTGCAAAAGAATGCCGGAGGCGTCGGCTGCAGTGAGCCTCCAGCAATTCCGAGATCAATAGCCATGTCAGTGGCTAGTTGGAGGATCTGATAACAGCTTCCTTGTTGGCCATTGCGCGTGCTCTTGGTGTAGAAAGCAGGTAGCAGCAGAGCTTGGACGAGCTCAAGAGACCGCTGCCCTCGGGCAATCACCTCATCGCCAAGTATGCGCATGGCTTCTTGAACTAGCTCATCATGAAGGTCCGCATCAACACCCTGGGCCTCCTGCGTGATAGTGAAGACTAGCGCAGCCACCAGCAGGACAGGAGATTTTGCTCGGTGGAACTCGAGATTGGTAGTCAGACGGATGGCCGGCCACGCAGTCTCGGCCTGGACTGCATAGTGGTGGAGCAGCTGTTGCTGCTTGTAGAGCGGGATGCGTGCATCCAGGAATGACAAGATGGCGTCGTGGTGGCTTTCGGGGAGGCTTGCGGGCGAACGGCTTAGCGTTGACAGACTACCCGGCGAACAGCTCGGGGGAGTGGAGATGTTTTGATGGGACTGTCTCTGCAGCGCGTTCTGGAGTTCCTGGATCTGGGCTTCGAGCTCACTAATGCGGTCGCGTTGTAGGCGTGGTGCTGCCGGTACACACTCAAGATTGTTGCGATGGCACCGCTCGCAAATGCCTGGTTGTGGGGAGGTGCTCACGTCGCATTTGATTTTGAGACGGTGACATTCTTCACAGGCGCGATAGCGTTTTCGCATGGTGCTACTAAAAGCCCGGGCTATGGTGAGGTTTGACTTCACTTCTTTTGCGGTTCTTAAGTCTATGACAACTTGATTTGATGCAAGCAGTCATTCTGGGAGGCCTAGGGCTGGACTGTGGCTGTGTTGGCCCGTGGCACCCCCGCCCTGGTGAAGCTCGCCACCTCGCATATGTACACGCTAGTCTAACTTTACTCTTCCTACATAGCCCCGAGCTCAATAGACTATCATCGAATAACAGTAACAATAATCTAGAAAACGCATTGAAGAATGCAAAGAGGGACCTGGTCACGATTAGCATGGGACGCCGAGTCACGTGGTTGCAATCATGCCAAGACTGACGTTAGGCGCTAGCAGCACATGAGTGATGGTAGCCATCAGAGACATCAGGCTTAGAACGCAGACGCACTAATGGCAGTGATCAGAGGACCTGAAATGATGGGCATAACGAATGAGCGGATTTCATTGTTAACAATGAAATCCGTCCATCATTTGTACCATTGCTTTCCAGTCCTGTCCTCCCTCGCCCCAGTATCCTCCCAGAGGCCCAGTCTTGAGTGGGATGCGAGTTACATGATCCTCGCTCGTCGTTGATCACCATCTTTCTGACGTGAACCCGAGTGGTTGGGAGACGGCTCGTCTTCGGTCAAGGGTGGGAGACCCTTTTCCTCTTGTTTGTAACACAGAAAGCAGATGGGCAAATTATTCACTTGGTTCAACAGCAGTTAGACGTTGAAATTATACTCTATCTATCTAACTCTTTCCATAATTGAACCTCAACAGTCGATACTCTATTCCATCCGAGTCAGTATTGAAAATCTTGAGAGTTATTGTAATAAGTCTACATACGCAGCAGGCTTGTTTCTTAAAGATATACTGATCAACGTCGCAGAAGGTTGTGCAATAACTCAAATCGGTCCTGTAAATACCGCAGTACCAGAGAATTTGTTCGTTGCCGTACGCCTCACACTTCAACACTATTAGCAAGGATTAGTCTGATATTGGCGCATGTTGTGCCGGTGCACAGTGACACTATTGTAACTTCATATCTTCGTCTCAAGAATTAAGACTTACAATGCCGCATCTAGATTCTGCCTGAATACTAGGGATCCATGCTAGCAAAGCGAAAAACGTAATAGAGGAAGATCTTATCTTTTGCGAATCGTCTGTAATGTTGGAAATACAATTGAGTGTTTACTGTGTAGTGGATGATTATTGAAGGGACGTCTCTTGTTTATATAGTTCTCTTCAGCCTACTGAAGAAAACACTGACGTAGAACATCAGCCCAACTCTGTGTTAAATATGATTGCTAGTGCTACGGAAGGTGACGGAACATGTTTGTATCTTGCGAGCGAATATCAAGAGTTAAACCCCTCTTCTATGGTATTTTTTCATTCCACGAGTTCAGAAGAGGGAAAATCATTGAGCACATGTATCAAGGATGTTCGCCACTCGTGTAAGCAGAGGGGCCCTGCTTAGTGTAGGCTCTAACTAAATATATATTATTTTACGTTAGTAAGGTGAAAGAAAAAGAGAGAGAAAGAAAGCACGCCTCGCCATATCTTCTTTTACCTCTCTTTCCATAACTTTCTCTCTCTCTTGACTCTTTCTTTATCTCTTTTGTGCTCAACTTTTATCTCCTAAAACAAAAGTAAAAAGAGAAGAGCGACGAAAGAAAGAAATAAATGAAAATAACAAGAAGAAGACCTGGAATGCAGTGCTAGATACAATGTTACAGATAGCGTCTCACTAACATGGACCCCTGTCTTTGTGGGGTGATGGATATCTTTTACACGGGTACCTAACAGCCATCGCCCTTCCGCAGCTGTCCCAGCAATCTTACCGCATACGCAACGCTCCGTGTTCCAAAGAAGAATGCTCTAGCAATAGAAAAGCTGATTCACGTTGTGGTGTGACGGAGTGATCAAGGGGCATATAGAGAAAAGGCCCGAAAAGGTATCCAAACATGGATATAATGTAAAGTACGCAGAGAGGGCACAACAACAACAACTATAGATACTACTACTAAACCACAAGTTCGAAAATCATTTAAACTTGGAAGATAGACTTATATCATGCATCGAGCACCTGCGCAGATGAACGTGGAGAATGCCCCCCCCATAACAGCGTCATAGCGTGTGCTACCCGACAAGATGAAGTTTCGTATTCAGTCTAGTCGCTACTTCAGATAAATCATTCAAACTATTTATATATACGAATAGGGCGAACTCTATTCCCAGAATAGGCCGTGTGTTCCTGACCAAAACGGTCCCGATGTTTCGTGGATTTCAGGATTAAGAAAAACACGGGGAATGTGAGATTTTGGTGCATTTTCTTTCTCAGGCTTTGGTGTCCGGTCCTATCTCTCTGATTTGTTTGAACTCCATCGTACGGCGCGAAGCGTGTTATTTATGGGGGGTCGAGCTATGATGTCATGCAATGTGGGATGCACAGGACGGGGATGTGTAGGGATCAGTGTAAGGGATTGTAACTCGGTTGTATCAGAAGGTTAACACTTCTTACTTACGATTTTTTTTCGCTTACTGTGTATACTCCTTGATGAATATTGGTGAAATAGGTTCGACCATCTGAAATATATTCTTAATAGCATACAAGTCTATAACAGAAATTCACAATCTCTTTTCGGAAAATTTCAAAAGAAGAGGCTTTCAACGGCTATCAATTGATATAGTGCAGGAAGGACGTTTGTAGCATAGAAAACAGAGTAATACAGCATTTTGTTACTTCGCAAGGGACCCCCTGCATGTTCCCGTCATAGATAAACGACAAGCAGTATTCTCAACCCTGTAACATCTCATAATATCTCATTCCAGTCTTCAGCCAGCTCGATCAAGCTCAACGCGACGCTCTGCACAATAATCATAATGGCACTGCAACGAACATTTCAAGAGACTTTTCGTAGAGGTAGGCTAGATATTGCTATGTTATCCTAATACAATGAATCTTCCAGAGCAGTCCGCACGTTCGCAGTAGCATACGACATGCTAGAGTTAACTTCATGGCCGTGCCTTCGTGGTGACAATTCAACGTTGTTCTCTACTTTCACATGGTATGCGCCTCTTCATCACCAGTCCATTTAAGTAACAGGCTCTCTACGTCCTCATCTCCATTCTTACCATTCGACTCTTCCGCTGTTGGATAACGGATTCATTGACTGACTAGAGTGTTGAAGGAGCGCGAGTATATAAGTGAAGTATTTGGTGGCTAGGCCCAGCCACCCGGAAACACAACCATCACCAAGACTTCAATTTCAACCTTCAACTTTCAACATCCGCAGACTTAGGATTCGGCTTTCCTTTATGCGTCTTCAATTTGGAGAAGAAACTTGTAGCATCCGATTTTGTGTTACTTTTGATCTACGATTCCTTATTATCCAAAGTATCAACAGGAAGGATTGTTGCTTCAGATGGAGCTTGTGGGAGAGAGTTGTTTCGATGCGGATGCGGAGGTCCAGGCGGAGGTGCGTGCTGAGAGGACTCGGGCATAGGCCACATGTGCATGGTCACATTCCAACCTGGTTGCACTAGGGACTGCCAGACCTGTGGAAGTATGACTTGGCCATCGGGCCCGACAAGATCGTAATGGCCTTCCTGGACATGAGGCCCAATCACATCGACATGGAGGAAGGCTTGCTTGATGAGTTCTTCCATACTCTATAATGGTGGATTAGTTGCGGTGGAACGAGTACATGTATGAGGGGTGTGTTGTGTTAGCTTACCTTCCATGACTTGACTAGATGATATGGAAAAGTGAATTTCCTTCCCACAGCATCTTTGAAGCTGATTGGTTCCTTCGACTCACTTGGAACAGTCTTTTTCTCACTGAAGAGCGTCTCGATGTCAACAGCCCCTTCTCTCCTTTCCGCTGAAGATGTAATCCAAACCAAAGTCACAATCTCGAGCTGACCAAAGACGGTACGTATGCTCTCTTTGTGCCACTCATCTATATGTAGCAGCTTAGCGTCTCTGGAATCAACATGGGCGAGGATGAGATGCCGTTGGTAGCTGTTGAGGGTGTGTAAAGTTTTCAATGGACTACGGTTTTGTGCCTCTTGCTTCTGCAGAAGTGTGCGGATCTCTGTTTCCAGCAAAGTGAGCTCTACGATGCTTAATGAAGCACCAAAGCCGGAGCTTAGGCCAGGAAGTACGGTGAATGTCCACGCTTGTAGAAATCCATGAATATCATTCGCTTTGATACTAGGAGAGCTTGGTTTCGGTTTGTCAACATTGATGGCCTCGCTTTTTGGGGAGGTTACTTCTTCTGGTGGTCCCTGTTGGTGTTGCGTACTCTTGTCTAGTAGACTGTGATCCTCTGCAACAAGCCGTTCTGCCTCTTTTTCACTCCCATCCTCGATATCCTCCTGGGCGTTTTCGAACTTCGGTGTTGCAGATCGGTCAGCATCTGTCTTGATTAAACATTCGCTATTCCCAGATGATACATTGGCCATGGGAGCTTCCGTCAGCAGACTGCCGGAAACCGGAGAGTGTTTCGTCCAAGATAGATTAGGTGCTCCCGAGGCTAGCCGGTCTAGAGGAGCCGAATTAGTGTCCGCAGCTGGTAGCTGATTTGGTTTCCTTTGCTCTAGCATTACTCCATTTGATGTGACTTGCTCTGCCCTTACAGTGGTTCCCGCATGTTTCTCGTCATTCCTATCCTTGCGGCCATCGACATCGCCTTCCAACTCCTTCTTACGCCCACCATTTCTAAAGCCGATCTTTTGAAATAATCTCTTGACTCCATTCTCTTTTTCTTTCTCAGATTTGTTGTCTGAAGTACATGCCTTCAGAGTTCCCGCCCTCTGCTGCCTCGGAATCATTGCCTTCATCTCTGTCTGCTCCTGTTCATAAGCCCGTCTGCCAGAACTTTACTTTTACGCGATTGCTAAATTGGTTACTGCCGCCACCAACAGGAGATTGGTCTTCGAGTCTCGAAGATGGTTATGCAAGTCATTAAATGGTGACTGCAAGGAGGGCCCTTTAGCCTTTTCAGGACGAGAAAGCTTGATCTTAGAGTTGGGTGGTGGTGTTATTCCTTTGACTTTTCTGATCGCTCGTTCAAGGTACTTCTTAACCCGGTTGAAGATATGCTGGCGGTGGTACAGAGCCGAAGAGATGTCTGAAAACGCGTTGGAGTTGAAAATGGAAGTGTGAGTGTTATCAGACGGGGATCGAGGCGTTGTGAGATCCCGCAGTTGGTTTCCGTATAGCGGTGTGAACACCACTAAACGAGGCTGTGACCTAGAGATGGTTTGGCAGACCCTGCAATGCTTAACGGATCTGTCATGGGGCAGGGCGAGATCAGTCAATCAAGGGCCCCTCCGCAAACAATAGCGAGATTAAATGTTAGAAAAAGACTTTGCAGCCATCAAGAACGCTGAACTGGAAGCTAGAAAGAGCAATGGATAGGTGCATTTGATTGTTACTGTACTGGTACATTCGCTGGCAATTGAACACTACCCCTGCAAGGCGCTAGTACCATGCGACAAGTACGTGTACAAAGCTGACCGGAGAACAGGAAACCGACTGTGCACGCTACTGTACCCACAACTATGTTTTGTTTTATGTCAGCAATGTATCCATATTTTTCATCTTCCTGATGTTTTTCTTAGACATTGCGTCATCATCAATCCGACTAAAATGCGAACTTTCAATGCCGCGTTACCAGATAGAGCGACAGAATGCGAGACATGTCCACTGCCTGTCATTCGCCAAAACAACGTGGGGCCATCCTTCACAACATCTCAATTCCCATGCTATAAAGGTGCATGGAGATCCCAAGGTCTGACTTTCTCTTGCATGTTAGCACTGCAGGGAGTTTAGCATTAAACAAATAAACACCACTCGCACCCCACCAAGCTCCACCCCCGCAACCCTCCATCTGGAGCTTGTTCGAAACAAGCAACGCGGCCCATCCATCCCCTTCCCCACTGCTGACCTGGGGGAACCACTCCATCACCACTCTGTGGCCCGCCTTGAAACCACCCCCGGAATCTTACTTGCTTGCGGGCGCCTGGGCTGACGCAAGGAAAACACACCATGTCATACCACTCTCTCTAAACACACCTCACCTTTATACCCGTGGGACTCCCTCTCCGTCACATCCGCACGCGACACACCCCCTCTACCCACAATGAAGCTCAAAGCCACCCTACGCGCCCGCATGCCAGGGATTCACTGGAGTCCACACGACCTCGCATCTTCAGAACCCTCGTCATCAACTTCAAAACCCAAATCGCGAATGCCTTTTTCACTAAAGTCATCCGCTCCCGATCCCGCAACTACTCCCCGCCCCCGCAAATCCAGACTGGGTTCGACAGCGACCTTCGAACCCAACGTCGAACTCGATGCGCGCACACTGGCACAGGCTCGATCGCTATTCTTCACCTGTCTACCAATTGAACTACGGAGAATGGTGTACGAGTTCGTCATGGGCGAGGAAGTAGTGCACCTGACACTGAGCCAGAAGCGACGATTCGGCCATTGCATCTGCCAATGCGAAATCGACATACCTCGCAGAGACAAGCAGCAATGTACCTGTCGCGTCCTCGTCGGGGGCAAAAAAGGCGCAAGGTTAGATAGCGGCGCTGCAGCCCTGGTTCGAACCTGTAGACGCATGTACGTCCTCCCTTTCTTTCGCAACTCTCCTAGAATACGAATGGGAAAGAGCTGATAAAGTACAGGTACTCAGAGTCAATCCCGCATCTCTACCGCGCGCACACGTTTTCCCTCCTCCACATCACACACCTGCTCTACCTCCCTTCGTCCGTCCCCCAACTCCGACTCAATACGATTCGCACTCTGCATCTCCGCTGGGCCATCCGCGCGCTGCCGTACCTCCGGCGCGGTCCTTCGAGTCGCGTGGCGTATCGCGAGGACACTGCGAATTGGGAGAGGGGGTGGGAGATTATAGCGGGCATGCAGGGGCTGAGGGAACTGTATGTTGTGCTAGTTGATCCCAGTCCGCAGGGGCTGTGGGAGAGGAATTGGTTGCAGCTTGAGGATGTGCTGCTAGAGAGTGTGAGGGGCGTTACGCGGCCCAGGGATGCCGTGTTGGTGATGCCGTATCAGAGTTGTGGGGTGGATTGGGATATGGGGGATGGGTGTGTGAGGTTGGTGAGACCGGAGGATGGGGGTGTGGAGGAGGACGAGTGACATGTACAACATCCCTCTTGAAAAGTGAGTTCACTCCACTGTATATAATACACCCATGATAAACGTATAAATAACTTCATACAATCAACACCTTTATTCAACATTATCTAATCATCCCATCATTCCCCCTTGCTTCTAGATACACCCTCTCACAACCCAAAGCAATTAGCATAATAAGTAACCGTAGCCGGCCAATCCGAAAACATGCCCAAAATACCCACATCCTGGGCCAAAACATCCAGCACAGTATACATATCCCCATCATTGTTCGTAGCATTCAGCACATACTGATAGTAGTAGCCCCCACCATCAATCTGCAGCCAACCGGACCGCTCAAACGACCACGCGATCATATCCAACCCGTGTTCCTGGCAGGCGAGCGCATACTCCGACGGCACAATCTTGCCCTTGTCGTCGAGCTTCGTGAGCGCGAACATGGCGGGCGCCATGATCTTGACACCGCGGGCAGCGAGGTCGGGGATGCTGGCTGTAGCGTTTGCGTAGCCAGCGGGCGTATCGACGCGCTCGTCGAGGTAGACAGCTTGGACGCCGAAGTCTGGTTCGTTGTCGATCCAGTAGAAAATGTCGGCGGGCAAGAAAGACTGAAGCCAGACACGGCTGGGGTCGATGTCGTACTCGCGGAATTTGTCGACGAGGTCCTGGGCGTACTGCTCTTGGGTGTAGCCGTCGAACGGCATTGGTACTTCGGGGGTCTTGAGCTCGGGTGTGAATTTGAGGCCCCAGCTGTCTACGAGGGGGATGTATTCGTCGACGGTCATGAGCTTGGGGCAGTGTTGGGCGTAAAGGTCTGTACGGAAGTATGAGGTTCCGTCCATGTATTGTTTGGCTGTTGTGGCGTTGGGGTTGAAGCCGTCCATCTTTCCGCAGAGAGTGCCAAACTCCTCGAGTGTAATGTCCGAGGTGCAGCACTTGGCCGACGCAGCGGTGCCATTGGCAGCGGGAGAAAAGGGCTTGGTGCACTTTGCGGCGAGCGGAGTGTCGAGGATGTTGGTGGTCGTGTGCAAGTCGCATTGGGCGTGTCGGCAGACGAGCTGCTTGTCCTTGGTGAAGGCAACATCGCATTCAATGATACCAGCACCCATACGATGCGCCGCTTTGTAGCTTGCGAGGGTATGTTCGGGGAATTGAAGGGGTGCTCCACGATGGGCCAGGACAAAGTCTGACGTCTCAAATTCTTGCTCCGAGCAGCTCTCCAGCTTCTCCTTCAATGGACCGTCGTCCATGTCATCCACGAGGTAGTATGGCCGAGGCCCAACCTGGACATTGAACTTTTTTCCTTGTCCATGGTGGTGACCTCCCGTACGAGGCGCAACTGCAGGTACAGCAGCAGCAGACGCGAGTCCAAGAAGGACAGAGGCGGCGATGAGAGAGCGCATCGTGAGCAATTGTCAAGCCAGCGAGGTCTGGGAAGCTGCAAAAACGAACGGTCCCTGCAGAGCAGACATGACTGCGGCTATGCGGCTTCTTATCTACATGGGTCAGAAGAAATTCCTACTCAATGCCTCGGATGGTCCAAAGACGCCGACGAGCTGCACGGCTGGGGGACCTCGACGTCAGCTCCATTGCTTCTGCACGTGGGTGAGCTACCCCAGTCAAAGTTCTTGGTGCTGCGGCGGAGAACAGGACGATGGAGTATATCTACCCAAGTCCGGTTAGCCTGCCGAGCCTGCCAAGCACATGTAGCCGTTCACGTTTCTCAATGCTGCGATAAGATACGTGAACAGGCCCTAGCGAAGTACTCGGAGCAACAATACTGACGGCTGAGAGGTACGCCTCATGCATCATCTCCTCCCCGTCTTGGCCGCATTTTGCTTCTTTCGCCTTGTCGCCCGGTGTGGCGGGAATCCATCGGCCTTTCGGCGGGCCGGCACCATCTTGTGGCTGGCAAAGTGGATACGAATGAAAGGTGGACAACGGTGCCGGTCTTCATGTAGTACGTTACCAACGGTAGTATTCAGCATGATGCCTGTTTAGACGAAAGCCTTAGGATACTGCTTGTCTGCCTAACCTCCTTTCATGAAGTTGTCCATTCTCTTCATATATGGTAAAAGGCCCCAAAGCAAGGAGTCAAACATCCTTCCTTAATCTAAGTTGCAGCCTCCACCTGACCGCCTATTCATTTCCAAAGGCAATACAATGTGAGTATGCATGAATTTAGATACGAGACCGCGGGTTTATGGAGCGCTATCCTCACTCCGTTCTGGCAGCTGGAAGACGCATCTGGATTTTCCAACATCGAGATCCGTAGAACACCTCCAATCTGGAAGAGTGACGACAAAGTCTTTTGGTGCAGTCATTTTCGTGATGGGTTCAAGGAGTGCTTTCCCATTCTGCTCCCAAAAGTCGCCGTAGCATTGCAGCCAGAGATCCAGAAAGAAGAAGAGCCGTATGTGTAGCGTCCGGAGACCATTCATCCTACCCAGCACATCCCACGTCCTATTCCACTCATCCCGATGCGCTTGAGGCATGAGATCGACTTGAAAGAACCCGTGGCGATCGAGGTCCCAATCAATGCGGAGGTTGGTAATTTGATTCATCCGTTGGGGTTGGATGAAATACGGCAAGTAGCCCATAGTAGGGTAGTCTTCCATATCCGTAGAAATGAAGAATTTGTTCGAACTGTACAGATATTCGATAGCTTCTGAGTAACTGCTCATTCATCAGTTAGCTATTATGCTACGCCGCTGACGTAATAACTGTATTCTCGTATCGGGGCTGTCCTCCAGCCTTTTGGTAAGATCGTTGTATAAAGCGTCTACACTCTTTGTAACGAACTGTCACGTGGGTAATACTTACATGCGGCGACATGTCCTCAACAGCGAAAGTGCAGCGTGAAGTCTGTGTTTAACTGAAAGGGACTGAAGGTAGCAGGCACAACCTCGAGTAGCGCACCGCCGGGCGTTCAACTGGCCGTTGACAAGTGAAAGATGTATTGGCACCTCGCCCAGTGCTTTTTCATAGATGATTCGCCTTATCTCCAACGGGAGTTTGGTCATAAAGGCGGATCGATTTTGGGGAAACGTTCTTTGATGTTGCTGTAGGCTTGTCGACGTGATACTGAGAGCGCGTCTGCGGGGGCAAGGTACCATGGGTTTTGGAGCCTGGGCGGATACCCCGAACGTTCGTCTACTCTGGTTCGGCATTACCAGTACAATGCAACAAACACAGGGCGAGCAGACTGTCCAAAAGAGACATTTGCACGTGTACCAAGCTGCTTTCCGTATAAAATGGTCAGTCCTAGTTCCGATTTCCTTGAGGCGGTTGCGAAAACGGATTCCGGGCATGTTTGCGCCACAGGGGCATGAAGCTTTGTTGGTTCAGCCTAGTACCGCGAAGAGTTGCGGTTCGGAGCAAGCCTAGACGATGCGAACACCCTCTTTACGGCTTGAAAATGATTGGAACGTCGTTTTTCAGGGTGTAGGATTGATTCCCTTGGGTGAGATTGGAATCGAGTCTTTGTTTACGTGGAGGGGATGAGGAAAGAGCAGTTAGTGTTGGAAACCATTTTGTGGCGCAATCCCGGCCCCACTTTGTGAGACCAAAATGACGATGGCACCCAAACTTGACGTTACTACCCAATACTCACGTTTAATTCGTTACTTGCGCATTCAGCTCGCATTCAACAACCGAACGTACTTCAGCTTTGATTAGTCGTGACTATATTTACCACTTCGTCCTGCGGATCTTGCAACGGGCTTCGTCTGATACTGGTTGGTGGCGAAGGGGTTGCTCATCCAAAAGAAAACATATGGAAGGTGCCGCCGGCAACAAACAAACAGATGGTACTAGTGGGTGAGTATGGATACGATGCATCTTAATATCTATTTATTTACCTTCCTGGCAGCAAGAAATTCGGTAGCTGCATTGCTACACCATGACTCTACTCTTGTCAGGCGCTACAATTGGCCACAGACATGGCTGCCAGCTTGGCACCGATTGCACATCTTCGGACTATAGAGCAGTCGGTTGCGGATGGGAAGGAAAAGTTAAAAAGATGGGTATCATCCTCACAATTTTCCCGACCAGAGACTGATGGTAAGCCATCTTATTACCTTTATCAAGCACCACTAACACGTACTAGCTGCCTCAGCCCCTCCCGTCCTCAGTGATCAATCACTGGCCTCTAGTACACAAGCCTAACTCAAAAGAGATATAGAAGATTTGGACAAGAAGCGGCTTCAGAGGCACGCAGAATTACGGAAGATGTCGCATACATTGGCTGAAGCCGTGCGCCTTAGTCAAGAGCAGAGTCAATATCGAGTCGAAAGAGAGGTTCTTTTGCAGAAATTGAAAGCGCTGTCTCCGCGATGAAAGAACACATATCGTGTCGTATCAGCGCATGATTGAGTTGCGGGCACAAAGTAGAATTTCAATTCAGCGCAAATAGTTCAACTTCTTCAATCAATTCCATTACAGCGACTGCTTTTCAGCTCTTATTGCCTTCGATTGCGGGCCGCCCCTCAATATGTTAAACATGACATATTATTCTGCCACAATATGTAGAATATGTGGTAGATTGCGCTATGGCTTGACTTGAGTGCAAAGACATAATTCCGTAGCACTGCTCGCACGAAGCGATCGCTCAAGACTCAGGGACCAGTCTGGTATATGGTCTAACAATATATGATATTTGGCCACTCCAGAGAGGAAATCTACAAAGATCATTTAGAAAACAACCGCGAAGAAATACCTAAACTCCTCCCGTCACATTGGTAGATCAGTGATCGAAAAGAGCTGCCAGGAGCAGTCCTTTGATGACAAACTTTTGCAACAATAATGGCCATGAGCTGTTCAGAAATCATCTAGCAGAACAACTAGCGAGGCTTTTACGCCAGTCGCAAAGATGGGTGGCACACCTGAGAAGATAGGCTTGCTATCTTCTCACCTCTCTCGCACCAGCATGGAATCAACGAAGCACATCTGGCGTCAGCTCAAAAAGCACCTACACGATACTTTTCCCCTTCACCTTCACCTTCGCCCTCAACTCCCTCTCGGTACACATCTTCCAATACCACCTCAGTGACGCCCTCGCCTCAGTCGTAATCGCAAACGTAAGCAGCAGCACCGGCACAGCCGTAACCCAAAACACCCACCCCTTACTCTCGCCCGGCAAAAAATCATCCGTCATGGAGAAAATCGCCGCAATAGTCGAAAGCGGCACAAACACCATCGTCACATTCGTAATCTGCGCCAGACTCAACGCATTCCGATTCGCCGCCTGCGCCTCCTGCATCGTCGTGAACTGGAGGTAAGACTGTAAAAACGCTTCGGCCATTGTGATTACTCGGCCGCAATAATCTTGGACGGTAAGCCATCCATCGCGTTCCCACTCCAAAGCGCTAGGTCGATGCAAGCCGAGGACTTCGAATTGCTCTTTTACTTCTGAGTTGACGAGGCCCATAATGTATTTGATGTTTACGACGAAGCCAAAGACTTCGTGGTGCCAGCTACTGATGAGCCCCTCGCCAAATTCACGCAGGTAGTCGCAGCGGTTCGTGTGCAAGACGGCGGTGCGCGGGTTTTGCTGGAGGCGCAGCATGTTGAGGATGCGGCGGCGCAGGAAGCTGAGGAAGTAGCAGATGGCTAGTCTGCGGGCGACGTTTGTGCAGCTCCTGGGCCCAATGGAATGCGCCTGCTCGTCTGGGGTGAGAGATAGTATGTCGTCGAACATACTCTCGTACTTGGGGCGCTGCCAGCTACCAGTCCAGTCGGAGGGATTGGGCGGTAGGATGTCCATGTCGGTGAAGTCCGGGTCGAGACTGTGCATACGGGTGTATGCGTGCTCTTCTGAGCAATGATCCACGGGGAATTTGCAACCATCTGCGAGGGATGTTACGGTCTCGCGGACTGGTGGGTCAACTATCAGCACCGCTACAAGGCCCGTCAGCAATGTCTGAGTGTGTACAGTCTAGCTAGAGAAAGCGGCGCCATACAATCCCACGAGCCATCAGGTCTAACTCCAGAGGTCCAAAAGGATAGGGCGTGGTAGCTTTTGGGCTGATCGAGAATCGGGGCTTTGGGGTCGTAGCAGTATACATGGCGCTGGATGTTGAAGTCGCAGCGGAAAATATTGCCATGCACTTCTCGGTCTGCGTCTATACGTAGAGGCTGGGTAATAGCGTATCTGATGCTGAAGTTCTTTTCCGAGTACCGGCGGAGAGGGTTGGTGTAGTTGAATTCCGGCGTTGCTGGATCGGCCCAGTGGGCAGCGAAGAAGGTGGGGGGAATCCGTAGCTGCGCACCGAGTATCTCGAGATAATTGAACCCCAAATCTTCCAGTATGAAAAGTCTTTTTCGCGGGCCTAGTTCCTCTGCGGCTAATGGGTCGTCAAAGTGGGCTTGGAGGCCTTGCGAGTTCTTGAATATCTCCGGTTCAAAGACTTCATCGTCACGATACTCTATCACTGCTACTCTGCCTCTTTCTCTTTCCAAAGCTGTTTGGGATTTTAGGTTGCGCAGGAAATTTGGAAATAGCCAGTGGAGTTGCAAGTCGATGAGGTCGTGGTATGCTTCGCGTGCATCCTTGTCGCAAAATGTCGTCGATCTCTCGCTCCAGGTACCGGTTGGTGATGGTTTCTCGTCCATTGTCAACTGGCGACGGTTTGCATGACAACTGGCCGGTACCCTTACAACCGTTTAATAACGGTCGCTTCTAAATGTCTGGGCAGGGGAGGATGGCCCAGCCTTGGGGGCGAAATCCTAGGAACCGTGGCTGTGTGTTGGTGGTGTTGTAGTACAGCTGTCTCATTGGCCCTGCTATGACTTTGTCCAGGGGAGTATGCAGACTGACTGCAGCATATCACGGGAAATACACTACCGACGCTTGACTAGGCTTGAAACGAGGTGAGGGGTTTCTGTCCCTCCTGCTCCCATCGCCACTTCAAGTACGGCTTGAGTTCCTTGTCTGTTGGCACTACCCTTTTCCATTCTGGTTCAATCCCAACCACGCCTTCCGTACCGCGTAGTCTATCCCGATAAAAGATACGGTAGCTATCAAGTGCATATGCACCCATGCCTGGCAGATGAGCAATTTCCCAGCCCTCCCGTTCGTCGTCGGGTCCTAATACCTCTCCGGGCCTGACATTTGTCCCACATCCACGGTCTGGGTAGTGCAACCTCCGGTATCTTCGCTGTCTGCATGGAGGCGCAGCAAGCCAGGCGTCTGCTAGGGCTATAAGCCGCATGGCCCGGATTCTATGCAGGCCTATGGGTTGTAGCATGTTGATTAGGTCATGGAGCGGCGCTGCAGATAGTTCCTTTGGAGATGGATAGGCCGAGAGCAGCTCGAACAACACCGGTCGGGCCATTTGACCACGGGTTTGGTTCCATAGAATGGCCTGGACTACCAAAGCATATAGACTATCACAGATTCGTTCTTGGATTAGACCGTACTTGGCAGGTTGGAGGGTCAAGCTGAGTCCTGAGGGCTGAGGTATTACACGAGGGTGGTCTTGTTTTTCGACTCTGGTCTTGGTTGGAGAAGAATGTTTCTTCTTTGGAGGAAGCGGGGCATGTTGCGAGGCGCCCTGCCCGTGTGTTTGATTAGAGGATCTAATTCGACGACTTCTTGTTACTACTGGCATAGCTGAATAGCCAAAGATAGCCAAAACACTTGATTACATGCAGGAAGACAGGATCATGGCTAGCTGAATCTTGTCACCTGGAAACAACAACTCCACTCCCGCGGCGCTAACAGTTAGGATCCCTACGTCATCGAAACACCTCTGGTGTCCTGACGATCGAAACACACCGACCAGCTGAACGTTGTTCAGACGAGATGGTGAGACCCAAAGAAAAGCTATAGCACCAATTCGTAACACGTCATGCAACGTATTCCACACTAGAGTTTCTTCATAAGCACCCCAGAGACCAGGAATTGGGCCTCGGTGCTATTCCCCAGGTTAGCACCGCCGCGATGAAGCTCCATCCCAGTACACCTCCACCATCTCACCTTCACGTCGCACCTCACCGTCAAAAAAATCCTCGAGTCCGTTCATATCGTGACATGACCTAGTAAAACCAGCCCACCATGCTCCCCAAAACTCGCTTGACCGCAAAGAAATAAGGCCAGCCCTACTATGCCATCCCAGCCATCTGCCCCACCTCACCGTTTAGCTCCACCCGCAAAAAGCATAGAGCCCGCCTTGCCCACATAATCCGTCATCGGAACCTCTCGGATCATCATCATCATCATCATTGCTATCGTGCAAAAAAAAGAGAAGCTACGCGCTCAAATGTGACATTGTTTACCAATTGCATCCGTAGCCCAAACAAAAAAAGAGTTGGACCAACGGGGAAAGAAATAGAAGATGTCTTTCTCGGATGATGGAGACATGGAGGACTGGGCGGAACAATCGTCTACGCAAAAGCGCTACGAAGGCGAAGACACCAGTCCAACCACACCCCGTGAATTAAAGGGCTGGTACGCGTATCCTATCGCTGCTGAAGTAAATTGATTTTTTCCAAACACCTTCTGGGATGAACATGGAAAAAACTAACTTGGATTTGTAGGTTTTCGCCGTGGTAGCTGTCGGTACGTCCCCTCATATCCCACCATCCAGCCATACAAGTTTCCACCTTCTCAATCCCAACCGCAACCTAAAAAGAAACAATGGACTTATAAGAGTACACAGGCGCCTTCCTCCCTGTCCTCCTCGAGCAACTCGCCCGCGAAAACGGCGTCTTCTTCTCCGACCCCTCGCAGCCATGCGTCACTCATCCCACCTCTTCCCGCCGCGCCAGCGACAAAGAAGCAGCACCCGCTTCCTCCGAGCAATGCATGGTAACCTACCTCGGCCTCCAAATGTCCACCAGCAGTCTCGCACTGTACACATCATCAGCAGCAGTACTACTACAAGCCCTTGTATTAGTGTGTTTGAGTAGTTTTGCAGATTACGGTATGTTTCTCTCCCCTGTCCATTAAATTTACCACAAGCTTTGAATTGAGCTATTAGGGGCATAGAAAGAGCTAAAGGGCATTACAGGTCCATACCGCAAAAAAATGCTCATGATAACGTCGTACACGGGCTCAATAGCGAGTTGCCTCTTCATCTTCATCTCCCCCTCACTATACCAACTCGCCCCTCTCCTCGTCATAATCGGCGTAGCCTGCTTGGGATGCTCGTTCGTGCTACTCAACGCTTTTTTACCGTTGCTCGTAGCAAACTACCCGGATAATAGCAGTGATGCGGGTGGCAAGCCGTTGTCAGAAGATGACGATTCAGCCGTTGAACTGGATAGTTTGAATGCGGATACAGAGGCCGCGGCGTCACGGAGGGAAGATGCAGAGAAGCTGGCACGCGATCTGGAGCGGTCTGCGCAGATAAGTTCGAAAGGAGTGGGATATGGATATATGGCTGCGGTATTCGTTGAGATACTAGCGATCCTCATCGTCTTCATCTTCAGCAAAACGTCGTTGTCGAAGACGTCGCCCACACTCTCGATCCGCGTCGTACTCTTCATGGTCGGCCTCTGGTGGGCCGTCTTCTCCATTCCGACGTTACTCTGGCTCCGCGAACGCCCTGGGCCCCCTTTACCCGTACAGCAGCACTCCAACCTCTCCTCCACCCCCGGCAAATCCAAACTCCGCACGTTTCTCTTCTACACATCCTTTTCCTTGAGGAGTTTCTGGGTCACCTTGAAAAAAGCTTGTCGACTCCGTCAAACACTCATCTTCCTCATATCTTGGTTCCTGCTCTCAGACGCCGTAGCCACAATCTCAGGCACCGCCGTGCTCTTTGCAAAGACCGAACTGCACATGAGTACCATTGCGATTGCGCTCCTCTCCATCACCTCCATCGGCTCCGGCATCATCGGCGCCTTCGCCTGGCCACGCATTCAGCGCCACTGGGCCCTGCAACCGAAAACCGTGTTGTTGTGCTGCGTAGCGGGTATGGAAATCATTCCTCTGTACGGCCTCCTCGGCTACATCCCGTTGTTCCAGCGGCTGGGCTTCATAGGCTTGCAGCAGGCATGGGAGATTTATCCCATAGCCGTCTTACACGGCATCGTCATGGGCGGCATCTCATCCTACGCGCGGTCCGTATTTGCGCCGCTGATCCCTGAGGGTAGCGAAGCGGCGTTTTTCGCCCTCTACGCTGTCACGGATAAGGGGAGTAGTGCTGTGGGACCGACGCTCGTAGGCCGTATTACGGATAGTGCGGGGACGATCCGACCCGCATTCATCTTTTTGGCTGTCCTGGTTATGCTGCCTGCGCCGTTGCTGTGGCGGCTCGATGTTGAAAAGGGGAGGGAGGATGCGAGGGCTATGGCAGAGGGAGATGCCAGGGGACGCGGAAGGTACGAAAGAGTCCGGAATGAGTGATTTGAGCCGAAAAGGTTCCAAGGGGCCTTTGGCGAAAGGGAGGGGGTATATGGTATGAATTTTGTAACGCCTCAAATGGCTTTTTTGCCTCCCTAGATAGTTTGGCTCGGGCCCTCTGAAGCAAAAGGGCACGGGCAAACGATAAAAGTGACCATTTTTATGCTTGGTCCCGAATCTTCGGGCGCTTACTATCCCTGTCGTTGCTCTCTCCGAATCGCTTTCGTTCTCCGAGAGGCTTTGCGTTTGCGCCCGTGGCACCGTCTCTGTCCCTGTCTCTTGCGCCATGTCCATCTGGTCTGAACCGCTCATCCACGCCGTACTCGCCCTTGTCCCTTCGCGGGCGGTCATCCTTAAAGTCGCCCCATTTGCCCGTGTCCTCCGTCTTCATGTCTCTGTACCGTGTGCGTCCCTTTTTACCGAGCTTCGTCATGTCCCGAATTTGCATGTATTCCGGCAGAATCTCGCGGTTTGTGTCGTCTTCGAAGCGGGCGTTCATGAGATTGCGTCGGTCGACGCCGAGTTCCTTGAGTTCATCGGTGAAGAAGGCACCCTTGTGGAAGTACTTTTGCATGTACTGCATTTGGCCGCGGTCGCCTTTTTCTTCTTTCTGCTTCTCGATGAATTCGCGGTCTTCGGCCTCGCGCTCGGCGGCTGAGAGGTTGCGTCGACGCTCAATCTCGGCACGCTCAGCTTCAGCCTCTTCGATAGCGAGACGTTCACGCTTGATGCGCTTGAGTTCGCGGAGTTTCCAGGCTGCGTATTCAGCGTCGGGATCGACCCCGTCGGTGTCGTCGATGGCGTTGATGTCGGCGTCTTCGATGTCGTCATCCCAGTCCTTTTTGCCTGCTGCCTTTTCGGCTATTCGCTGTTCGACCTGTTCCTGCACGAGTGCTCTTGCCTGTTCCTGTCGCCGCGCTTCTTCCTCTGCTGCCAACTCGTCTGCTGATTTAACGGGTGCCGCAATCTTGTTTCGCTCGCTCTTCTTCAGAAAGACTGGTCGTAGTAGTTTCTTTGGTGCCTCGTCTTCGCTGCTCGATTCCTCCTCTGACGACTCATCCTCATCGCTGCCGCTTCCACTATCACTCCCACTCCCACTGCCGTCTTTTTCTTCTTCCTCCTCGCTCTCAGTCTCGAACTCGTCTTCTAGCGCTTTACGCGCATCCTCGCTTTTTTGCCGCGATGCAAGTCTCGATTTGATTGCCGATGATGCAATAGGTGCTGGTTTTGGTTTCGCAAAAGGTTTTAACTGGGGCTTCTGCTCTTCGTCTTCTGATTCGGATTCTGAGCTGGAGTGCTCTTCGGGTTCTGCGACTGTTGGCTTTCCAGCGAATTGGCGCGTGCGGACCGGCTGCGCGGTGAGCTTCTTGGGCTTTGGCGGTGGCATGGTTGGGGAATGTTTCTGTGGCGCGCAAATCGAGTGTAGAAACAGGCAGACCAGTTGGAGCGCGAACGCGATACCGCGGCTGCAAGTGGCTTGGCGCGTATAAGGCTGAGACCAACTCACCTGAACTCATCACGACCACAATTATTATTTTTAACCATTGCTAAGACTATTTCCTCTATGACTGAAGAAAGGACGAAAAATGAATGCCTGCGTGGTTTTTAACGGCTCTGTTCTATACATAACGCTGTCCTATTTTTTTTAAGATTTATATTCTGCTTTTGAGATTTTGAAATATATACAAGAAATGATACGACATGTTTGCACTTCTTTCTTCATCACGAACTAAATAATTCGGAAGAATGATTGAACTTAGCCTGATTCGAGCTGGATTGGATAAGATACATTGCAGTTACGCTATACAAAATAGTATACAACTATGATTCGTCAGAGCAGTACAAAGGCTGCCACCAATCACGTGTTCGGAAATAGACAATATGACATTATCAGTTCATGCCAGTCGACAAAACTTTGCTTATAACTGCGGAAAAGTAGAATTCAGATAAAACACAAGAAGAAAAAAATTTCACGTCATTCAAAGTTTTGGCTCTTCTGGGTAAAGTAATTTTTTGCAATTATCTGCTCATCGGAGACAATACACTACTGTTTTCTGATGGCAGCTATTCCACCTTGGATGATCATAATCCAGTCCAGCACTGTTGCCAGCCGTAAAACGCCAGTCATGAGAACTTCATCGTCTGTGACCCGTCAGGCTACGACGGGTTTGGTAGAATGCAACCAATAACGCCTACGAATGCTATGATGCGGTAAGAAAAAAAAACTTTGACCAAATCAGATGGCCAACAAAAGAGCCTCCCAGTAGTATAATGCACGCTCGAACGCAACAGATATCAATGTCCACCGGACCAAAAAGCAATGCAAATGTAGCCGAAAGGAGGCTGGTCGAGAGTTGATACACAAAGATGATGTAATGACCCATTCATCTGAAAATAGGTTGTTGGGGGATGGGGAGTTGGTTGAACTGGTTCGTCTCGGGCCAAGCACTACGGTCCATGTAGGGCAGCAAGCCCGACCGACGGTCAGTCATAGGCCGACCCAATGGCTGGTACTGCATCTGATCGTATGCAATATTGCGCGCGGGGTTGTGGATGGATGTTTGGGGAGGTGGGACAAGCAGGGTATGTACACCACGGACCGGTCGATAAGGCGACTGTCGCTGGTTGAGGAAGTGCGAGGGAGACAGTTGACGAGAACCCGTTGCAGCATACGACGTACTCACAGGTGACGACCCCGCAGACTGTTGGTATGGGCTAACCTGACGAGGCTGCTCAGCAGATGGTGTGTAACTGTGAGGGAAAGCAGGAGGGGCTGAGCTTGTAGGAGTGCTACTAGGCTGTGGCCATTGAACCGGTGGTGGGTATACCATGGCCATGGACCGGCCTCCAGGTACAGGCAAGGGGAGCTCAGACCAGGTCTTTGCTTGGGTAGGTGGTACTTGCTGAGGTGGAGGGATCGAGAGGCTGGGCAGAGGCGGCAGCCGGTTCACAGATGGCGGCGGTTCAAACGATCTGTTGATGGGCGTCTGGAGCGTAGGGATTGGGGGAGCGTTGCTGTAGGGTCCAGGGGCGAATCCGTGAGCCTGTCGCTTCGCTGGTGGTTCGTTGGTGTAGTCTGCACTGCGCTTGCGTTGAATCGAACCCAACTCCGGAAGAGCACCAATCGGAGAAACGTTGGTAGATGTAGCCTGTGGTTGCAACAGCGGTGTCTTGGAGAGTGCAATGTGGCTCGGGGAGTACATGGAGGTTTGTGGAGACGCTTGTTGCTGGGTCGGTGGTGAGGGGACCACGTTTGAAGGAACGCCGAGCATGTTCTGGGGACCAACTGGGCTGACGGCGCCGGATGCGGGTATTTTGGAGGCCTGGTCAAAGAAGGTGCCAAACTTGCCCAAAATACCGTGCCACTCGTTCCACTTGTCCTTTGAGGTGAAAAGGCTGTAGCGCATATTGCTGAGGAATTCGACTTCCATGATGTGAACCTCTTGTACTGAGATGCCTGACACTTCGGCCCACGTCTTGTTCGTATACGTATTGTCATCGAGAAACTTGTTTCCAAGCATCAGCGCTACGGTGAGAAGACGGTATTCGCTGCCGGGCTTTCCCTTGACAGTTGGGTTGGTCTGCTTCAGCCTGTATATGAAGAGGAGTGCGAGAAGAATCACATTCTGTGCTACCTGAGTTGTTGTCAGAATGGTGGCTACCCATTTCCTAAAGCCAGTTGTAGGGTGTGCATCTGGGACCAGAGGCTGCATGGGCTGGCGAGGTGAGGTTGTGTCAACGACTTGTTTCAGGGTTGCCGAACTCTCAAACCAGAAAAGACAGGTAATCTGCAAAGTTAGAAAAGAAGTTTTAATCAAAGAAGGATATGGCACTCACCTCTGCTGCCAGTTGAGGAAGGCCTTCTTGTGGTGTGTTGATGGTTGGTGGGATCCGTAGATTTGGAGATATTGACCACTTCTTCTTTGGTGTTTGTGATGTCTCTTGTGCCTGTTGCTGTTGCTGTCGTTGCGGGCTGGGGCTTCTTGGTGCAGCTGCTGATCTTGAGTTGCCGATTGCTGGTAGTTGGTAGCCATACTGATTGCCCGAGCCCTGGTTGGATGGGAGCGAGACGACCCGTAGTGCTGAGCCAGGAAGGTCTGGAGGCGTAAGGGGAGCTCGAGAGGCTGTGCGGAGGGGGTCGTGATCGTAGGCGTTGGCCATCCTTGGATATGGAAGCTGCATGGTGTTGTCCAGCTTGGAGGATGGTTGGGGGCCGGGGGCGTAGAAGGTGAAGGAATGCTCCCGCGGGATGGCGTGAGGCATTGGACGGGGGAGCTGTAGCTCGAGCATGCGGACGACGGAAGGTGAATGAGGGTTGGGTTGAGGGGGGTTGGAGCAAGATCAAGGTGAGCGGGCGTTCATGGAAACGGCAGACAGCTATTGTTTGTAGAATGTCTGGCTCGAGGGCATGTCCAGCAGAAGAGGCAGGTGGAGTAGAGGTGACCTAAAAAGAGAAAGAAGAAGAGGAGGAGGAGCCGGTGGGCCAGGAATAGATAGGAAGCAGGGAGCACGATGGCAACTATTGCGGATGACAGCCACCGGGGGTCAATGTTTAGATGCTAAGCCAATGAAGGCAGCCTTTGTTGGGGACAGCGGGAAGCGACGCTTGGGCGGCGGCGGAGGGTGGTGGAGGACAAGGGCGAGGCGAGGTGGAGGTGGAGGTGGTGGTGGTGGTGGTGGTGAGTGTCGGAGGGCATGGGGAGTAGTAGTAGTAGAGGATGTGAGGGAGAGGGAGAGCGGGCAAGCATGTATGTATTAGGTGGTAGGCGTATGTACTACGTAGGAGGTGTAGGGAGGCGGACAGTCGGGGGCCCGCACACAGGCAGGGCAGACATGGCTTGGGGCCGTTGGATTTGAATAAAACATAGGTAATTCACACACACGGAGTCGTGAAGGGCTCGGAAGGTTCCAGGCAGGAGCGCGAGCAGGGTAGAAGGAACGCCCCAAGAGGCTGATCCAAAGCCGCGCTCTGACATCAACCGCGCCTGCGTATTGCTAGCCGCGCACGGGCCCGGGGGGCACAAAGCAACCGGGGGCACGCCGCCAGGGCAGCGGCGACCCGCCAAGCCGCGCGGGCGGATTAGCTGATTAGTTGATTAGCTGATTAGTGCCTGCCTGCCTGCCTGTCTGCTTAGCTGCTGGCTGCTATCGCCTGCAAGGTGAGTGGTTGCGTCGCTTGTGGTAGTGACTAAGTAAGTGTAGTCCAAGTATGTACTGAGTGGTAGGAGAGGGCAGGAGCGACCGACTGCCCCCCCAAGCACACGCACACGCACACGCACAAGCACAAGCGACTGCCCGGCCGGCCGACTGCGACTGCCTGACCGAGTAAATGACTGACTGACTGACTGACTGACTGGCTGGGCCTGGCTGGCTGGCTGGCTGGCTGACTGACTCCCGCTGAGGAGAGAGGCGCGTGTGTGTGAGAGAGGGATAGCAAAGAGGCCAGACCAGGCCCGGGTCAGATGGCGTCAAAGAACCACTCGCTCCCTCAACCAACCCGGCTGCCAACCACAACCACGACCGGCCGACCAAGACGACGACGACCACTACCTACTCCGGCTACTACGGCAATTTGTGTACACACGACTACGCCTACTTACATAGACACGATGCCGCCTCCGCCTACGCCCCAAGCCTCAAAGGGAAAACAAGGGCCCAGCTGCACCGCCCAGCAGTGTCATCATCAACCCCATCATGACCAGCGTCATCCCAATCATCATCGTGATTGCCGTTAATTATTATCATTATTATTAGCGTTACCCACCCTGTCCCTCGCACCAGCCCTGATCAATCTACCTACCCACGTAGTATCCAAGCATATCTAAGTACTCTACGCAGTCTCAGCCTGCCTCGCTCGCCGTAATACATACCACACACCACCCACTCCCACCCACACATGCACAACCTGGCTGCACATGCGACAATGGCACCCTCGAACCGGCTCCCATTCCCACATGCACCGTGACTTTTGCAGCAGCAGGAATCGCCGGAAGCGGAGGCGCTGAGTGCAGCTTGGGCGGGTTTGCGGATAGCGTCGTGCGAGGCCGTGCAGCTGCGCATCCGTGGTCCATCCATCAACAATAACAACAATCATCATCTCACACACACACGCCTCCACCACCACCATCTCCACGATGTCCATCATCCACACACACACTCGCATCTCCTACTACTACACACACATGCACTCTTACATGCACACACACACACACACACACACACATGTTCACTCACTCACATGTACACACACACAAGGGCGCGCACACACACTCACACACTCTCTCTCTTACACACACACACACCCCTCCATCCATCCATCCATCCATCCATCGCTCATATCACTCGCGCCCTCATTTCCGGCCCTGCCGTGTTTGACCTGCAGCGCTTGTCACTGGCCGTGCTGCACCACTCGTCGCCGGCCATGCCAAAAAAGCACCCTGCGATGCCGATGCAAAGACTGCCGTGCTGCCACCACACTCAGAAGCGATACGAACCAGGCCGCCCAGCCAGGCCGCGGACTAGCGGACTCGCGGTCTTACTTTACCCTAAGCATGCCCTAAATCCGAGCCCGAACCCTGTCCAACGCGACGCTTTGCAGGCTGAAGTTTGAGCGGGTGCTGCTGATCGTCAATCCTCTGTTTTTTTCTCTCTGCCCTTCTCCGTCCTGCCTTGGTGTGACTTGCACTCATCAAGTGGATCCACCACGCCCTGTCTGTGTCGAGGGCTCGGCCTGCCTTGTCTCTCCATCTCTCCCTCTCGGCCAATAGCCGCTGCCCACCCTTCCCCGACGCTAGACAGCAGCTTGTTATTGAAGCATGTCCGCCTGTCCGCTGAGCACTGCTGCTGAGCCCTCCAAGCAAGGTGAGGGCAGGGCAGGGCAGGGCAAGACAAGACAAGGCAATCTGCACTGCACAACCGCCCCTGACCAAACGCATATTGCCTTGCCTCGCCTTGGGGGTTCTGTTGCGCGCGCGCCTCAGTTACTGCATTCTGGCTCCTTGCACGCGTCCACTCAAGGCCCCCGGTGGATGGTTCCAAGATGCCCGAATTAGTTGGCGTGCACACACGGCCTGGGGCACCCACTCATCTCGGTCCTCTCTGCCTTGCCAACAAGTGTTGCCCATGCCATGACCTCTTCCCTTCCATCCCTCCCTCATCCAGACCTGACCTGCCGCGGGCTGGCGGGTTGGCGGGTTGATGAGTCGCTACCTGCGTGCAGTAGTAGCAATAGCAGCCGCAGCAAGCCCACACACGGTGGTTCGCGGATGCTGACCTGTTGACTGCTCCTAGCACCTCCACCACCCGTCCTTGCGAGCGAGCCATGTTTGCTTTCTCTCGACTAACTATCTTGCCTGGCCCACATCCCACACACACACAGCCCCATGGCCCATGGCCAGCAAGTGCAAGCAAGCAAGCAAAGTCGGCCATGTCTGCAGCCGACGCCTCTGCTGGGAGAGGACCCGCAGCGCTAACCGTGGAACCGTGACCGTGACCGAGATATTGCTTTGGCAGGCAAGTTGCAAGGGAGTCGCTCCAGCCCCGTAATCTATCCATAGCACCATCTGTGGCGCCGGTGAAGCGCAGCTTCGCAATGCAATGAGGATGTTGCTGTGCAATGGTGGAGCATCGTTGCGAGCGCCCGTCATGCGCAGAATGGTTGCAGGGGTACCGGTGAAAAAAAAATCGATGCCCGCGTAATCAACGGCGGCCCTCCATGACACGACACGACACGGACAATGGGCAAGAGGCTTTGGCAGCAAGGAAGCAGAGGCATGATTGCATTGCACATGCCTGTTTAGCTCAAAAGTCTTGTCCGGCGAAGATCAAGTGGGTAATAGAATACGGCGTGCCATCATGTATCGGTTCCATGTCGGTGTTGGGGGGTGTGGGAGGGGGTCGAGATCTCAAACACGTCCGTCCACCTTCGCTACAGGCAAACGGGATGCTCGGGATGGCCGTCTAGCTGCTTGTGGCGGCGAATCACTGCCAAGCGCCCTCCAACTGTGGAAGCCCGCTCGCCATGTTGCAATGGTGATGCATCGATTCGAGGCTAGCTAGCCCGGGCGCGCTCACCACACTCGCACTCGCCCAAGTCCACGTCCAAGTCATACGGTCGGTGTATACATAGACACCAGGACGTCGTTGTCGTCGTCCATCGCCTGACCAGCGCTGCGGTGGAGACGAAGCCCGCCTAGAGGAGCTCGGCGGTCCTCACGGCTCACGGGCGACGCTCGGCTCCGCTTTCCTTCGTCATTCATTGATTGCACCACTTGCCATTTCATTGCCTTTCCCACCACTGCCACCCCCCCTCCGCCCGCGCGCCCCCCC